>NC_092740.1:68451588-68754618 GCF_047496795.1 Chiloscyllium punctatum
GTAGGGTCACTGCAGTTAACCTTAATGCCTCCACATTAATAAGGTAGAAAAGCATCAGCAATTTCTGACTGCCACCCCGAAACTTCAGTTGAAAATGGTCATATTAAGACAAGTTCAATGTCAAATGTGCTAGCTCCCATAAATGAGTAGTCAGCAACAAACTCTAACTAAATCACACATTAAGGCTGGCCAATGGCCAATGTGTATTCTGTCACACACAGACTGTACTCCAGTGTATACTATCTTATGGCTGAAAAGGAGGGAACAATCATAATGTAGCACTTCTATATTAGAAGAATATAATAAAGCAAACCTAGACATCAGCAGTGTTATCGTAAAAAATGCTTTACTTGTTCGCCTGTCTGCAACTTCGCTGAGGTATTAATACAATAAGGTAGAGGTGCCGGTGTTGGATAAAGTTAAAAATCACACAACATCAGGCTATATTCCAACAGGTTTATTTGGGAGTACAGGTAGACAATCTTTTATCTGAAATCCCGAAATCCGAAAAGCTCCGAAATCCGAAGGTGTTTTTTCTCATTAACTAGGTTGTTTGGCATGCAAACAGTTAACTCAACTCCACACCCACTTGATGTGTGTCACTCAGATGCGACATGGGGGCGGGGCATGGCCCAGCACTGGCAGGCCTCAATTCTGTTCCAGGGCCTGTTTTACTCACAGTGAGTCTGCTGTTGGTAAGATTTTTAAAAATTTCACCATCAAACTGTCACCTATTTTGAAATTTGAAAAATTCTGAATTCTGAAAACTAGCTGGTCCCGAGCATTTCGGACAAAGGAATCTGCACCTGTGCTAGCTTTTGGAATTCTTTTTCTTATGATCCTGCTTCACAGCTACCTAATGAAGGAGCAGTGCTCCGAAAGCTAGTGCTTCCAAATAAACCTGTTGGACTATAACTTGATGTTGTGTGATTAATGTAATAGGTTAAATCCTCCTTGACCTACTGAGACATGAACCTAAATATATTTTAAGTTCTCTGATAATAACATAACAGAGCATTTACATTCTATGTCATTTTTAGACGAGTAAATGCTGACATACATTCAGCCTAATTTACTTATTACAATCCCATGATATTTATGAGACATCATGTTTAATCAAAAACTTATATGCTGCATTTAAGCTAATTTTCTGCCATCTAATAGAACCAACTTCAGATAAGGCAGTGGCATTCTTTCTTTGGTTTGTTCATTGAAAACTGCAGCACAATCTGGATTGACTCCAATTACTACCTGAGATCCTACATACAGAGATGTTTGCACATCACTTGGATACAGGAGGAAATTAAATGACATTTGGAGCACTTAAAAAAAAAACTCCTCACCATAGCCACGGAAGCTGACCTGATTGATAATGCTCTCTGACACAGCACAAATGCCCATATTTGCATTGTTTATTTGCATCAAAAATGCAGAGCAAAGATAGTCTGCAACAATGAATTCTTTAGGAAAAACTATTTCTCAAAAATAATTTACAGTATTTTAAATAGTTATTGGCAAGGTCTGCGCACATCAACTGTGACATCAGAGCCAGATTGTAACCTTGGTAGAGGATTGACATTTCCCATTGGCACTTTCCTTTTTGGATTGTGAGATTTTATGACAGAGCTTTGGCAAAATGTCACAAGACACAACACTCAGCAGCACTGACAGCTTGTAAACCCAGAGAGTAGCATGCTGCTAAGGATTGGCTTCTTCCCAATAACCTATCAAGAGCGAGTCACCTCACAGGCTGGTATAAACTGCTACTCCCCAATTCCCAGCCTTTTACATTTTGCAGAAGCTGCACAAACCATGCAGTAATTCTGGCAGATTTTGCATGAAATGAGGAGAACTGTTCCCAACAGAATCACCAAGTTTTGTTTCAGTCTTGTTCATATCTTGTGTACTGAACCTGGGTTTTAATCTTAGATGCTGTCCAATGATAATAATAGCTTTTGGGACAAAAATTTCATTCCACCTGGGGAAGAAACAGCCTTGTACACAATAAACACAAAGATAATCTGGATTCACCAATCAGCAATAGATGATCAATTTGCTCTTGAAGGATTTAATGTCTAACTGTATGCTGGATGAATACTTGGTTTGTGGTAATAGCTCACCAAACTCTAAGATGAACTGCACCGGCAGAATGTATGCAAATGGTCACATTCCTACAAGCTGCCAAGCTAGTTGTACATCATATTCATACCAGTACATCACAGCTGCTGCTCAGTAAGTACAATGTTCAAACACAGCACTTGAATTGAGTTTAATTCCAATGAATTCGCTCAGAAAGAGTTGTATTTCAATTTTGAAAAGATCAGCTGAATGAAGGAGTGAAACATGGCAGGAAGGGTCTTTCCTGAAAATAAGCACTCCATAGAGGATCGAACAGGCAATCAAATGACCAATCAGTATTAAGGAAATGTCTACGGCAATGTCCTGCAAGTAGATCGTCTTCTCCTCAAGAAACTAAATTTGAATTTGCAGTGTGTTCAGCAACATAATTCAATGCTTCTTTCTTTCATTATTCACAAGAAAAGGAATCTGTCCATTGCAGTGGCAGAAGGCTCCAGAATTACACAAATTGCCTGCAATAATTGAGTGGAAAATTCTCTAAGTACTCTATTGGTTTCTCATGCTTCCCCAGCACCTTTTAGGGTTTCTCACCAATAATGATCGGCGATGGATGATGTCTGCTGTTATATCAATGGGTATATTACAATACTAAGGAAATACAAACTTATATGAATTACAAGATAATAACGCAAAAAAAAGTCACCATGTGACTAACATTGCTGGTGTTACGACAGGTGGTATGTAATGGAAGCAAGGGGTGCCTTCCATTGCATGTTGCATCTGTTGGGGAAGGCCTGTCACATACCAAACTGCACAGCAACAAGCCTTGCCAGGGTTCAGTGATACCCTTCCCAGTCTGGGGAAGTAGAAAAAAGGAATTCTGACTGCCAAGAGCTGCTTGTCACCACAGGCCAGCACATGTTCAATGATCAATAGTGCGAATGAGGAGGTGTCGGGGGATGGGCAATATATCTGCTGCTAATACTTTACCGGAACTAGACTTTGGTACAGGTATGATGCATTGTCATGGTGGGGGGAACAGAGGGTCAGCACACAGAGGCAGGAGTGTGGCTCTGACTGGTACATCCTTCCCCATCATGTGTTAAAAACGTAGGTGGGCATTAACTGCCTGTTCACAGGCTTAATTGGGGAAGAGGTAGGAAAAGGTGGGTTCCTATCCACCACCCTCCCAACTGGAAATTGCCCCTGCTATTAAACTCATCATGTGCAAACAATGCATACCCTGTTTAAACCAACCAAATGCAACACTTGAAATTACAAACACCAACACTCACCACACACTGCCTTCAAGTCCATAATCCTAAACCCAAATTGGAATTAGAGATTTCGATCCTGACAAGAGTCCCCAACTTGTTATGGCTTCAGACCAAACCCCATCAATACTTATCAAAGAGACAGCTGAGACCCTCAGTTTTTCTTATTTTAAAGGCAGGTGTCTTTAAAGGCATTGCATTCCGGATGCAATTCAATTGGTCAAACTATCAGGCTTGAAGCAAAACACACTTTATTCAGACATAATTTGGAGGTGCTGGTGTTGGACTGGAGTGTACAAAGTCAAAAATCACACAATGCCAGGTTATAGTTCAACAGGTTTTTTGGAAGCACTAGTTTTCAGAACGCTGATCCAAACCTGGTGAAGGAGCAGCACTCTGAAAGCTAGAGCTTCCAAATAACCGGTTCGACTATAACCTGGTGCTGTGTGATTTTTAACTTTATTCAGATACTACAGTTAAAATACAAACAAAATAAAAAGAAGGTAATATTGTAACTCTATTGAAATACTTAACAAAATAATAAACTACTCATGAACTATTCCAACATAGCAATGTCACATAAGCGTATCCTTGGCAAAGGCAAAGTCAGTAAAATAGACAGTCTCACATGCAATTCTAGCAGCGGGAAGACAACCCCAGCTCTTAGCTGTAACACAGAAAGGAAAAAAGGAAAAAGAGCTTCCACATCCAGCTTCAAGAGCCCAACAATTGCTCCCGAAATATAAACTAAACATACTGATTCTGTGGAGCTTGACCTCATGCATTCAGGCTGCTTCTATTGTTCCAACATTTTTAAAAGGAAAGCAAGACCTTACAGGCTGTTTACTTTATTGACTTTGATCAAACCACTCAACACCTCTGTCTCAATCTCTCTTCATTAAGAACAGGACAAAATACACCTCTTCAGGTCATGGTATCAACACAAAAGGCATTAGGTTCCACTCGCTATGTGTTGCAGCAGCCATTTAAAATTTGCGAAGTTTGAAAAGTGCAAAAAGCCTGTGAAGTTACTGGGCAGTCAAATAACCAATGCTTGCTTTAATTTTTTTAACTTGAAAAAGTAAACAGCAGCACAGTGGCTGCCAGTCGAACTACCTCACAGCAGGCCTCCAAACCCTGTTGCATATATTCTCTGCTCCTTCTCTGCCATGGGGATCTTCTGGTGCAGGCCACTGAGACCAAAATTTAGGAGCATTCTTATCACAGCTGGAACTCTTCTCTTGCTCAAGGCATCTCGATCCCATAATAACTGCAAACCCTGGCTAATTCATTAATAGTTCATACATTGTACACTGAAAAAATTGATCAAACAACTAGTATCAGAAAAATTCGCTCCCAGTCTTCTCAATACTCTTATAGGAACAGTTGCTGACCAGAGAGGCTGCCCAAAATGTATATTCCTCTAATGTATTTGGAAGTCTTCTACCAATGAATTAGTTATGTTACACCACCCACCAGAACACTGAAACCAAATGTCACCTCACTGCTAATAAATACTGCAGGTTTAAGATCAGTTTAACTCATTCAAGATTGTATCTGTGATTTTATAGTTTTCCAGGGGTCAATATTTGCCAGTTGATTAATTTATCTTGTAAGACATTAAGTTAACACAGTATGTTTATTAAAGTTGTTCGTCACTAACATGACACTAACTCTAACAACAGAAAGTGTGGTAAAAAGCTCAGGTGACAGCACAGAAAATTAAAGAAACCTGCTTTAAATGGAAAGTTCAGGTGGCAATGCTAATATGCTTCTCACTGCACATCTATCTGAAAGGCAATCATGATTTATTAACTATGTAATAAAAATTATTCTATGCAACTATCTGCATCTATTATTTTTCTGCATTTTATGATACTGGCCTTCAAGAAATGCAGCATAACTTTAAAAGAAAACCTTATCAGAATACAAATGCAAAACTATTCCATAGAATACTGAAAAATATATATTCTGTGAAAATGGACAATGCATTGAAAAAAACCCAACTGAATCAGAAATAAGCGCATAATCAAACCTGTAACAATGCCTACAATTGAGTTTTTCTAAATGCACAGTTTAAATGAAGTACAACAGGATTTAATGAAGTGCATATTTCTATCCATTTTCCCACGTAACTATCTTTTGCATAACAAAACATGCAAATAGGAATCTAACTACCAGCAGTACTCAACATATAGTTTATTGTATTTTAAATTCATTATCTTCCAAACCTAGAGGCTCTGTTGAGTCTCTATTTAACTATAGGGCTCTCAAATGAAGAGGGCCAACTTCCTTTTTTCTATCACCTTGCTAAGGATAGACATTTCAACTTGGACTTAATTTAGATCAAGGCTTTTGTCCTGCCTGTCTGACAAGACATTAATGAAGTGGAAATCGCATCATTTCAGCCATCCTTTCTCCATTTCTCTTTGAATAAGGATGTAGCTGTTAACTACCCACACAACACTCAAATATTTGTTCATGTCGGTAACCCATGGAGACGTAGTGTCTGGTTCCTTTGCAGTAACCATACATGTAGTCTGATGAGACACAGTTAAAGCCATTCAACAATAATTCTTCGGAAATGTAGTTGAAGGAGAGCAGCTTGCAGGACAACTAAGGGTTTTATGTCATGAGAAGAACAATAACAGTTGCCGAGTTGTGGTGACATCACTTCAGTCATGACATTATTGAAGAGTTTGATTGGAGTCTTTCTTCCCCTCTTTGTTAACATACTTTTGAACAGTACAGTGAGGATGCTAGAGTAGCAGTGATGATGGCTGCACAGGCATAAGCACTATCTAAACACACACAAGACTCACACAAATAGTATAAAACAGTTAAATTCTCAAAGAAGTAGAACTACAGAAAATGTGTAAGGCATATTTCAGTCACCCAAAAGTTCACTAAATCAAACAAATTCCAGTCAATATAACTAGTTGTGTGTACAAGGCATAGATTCTTTAAGATTTCAAATGGTACACAATGGTTTCAAAGTCAACAGCAAAATTACCAAAAAACCTGCTTTCATAATAGCTTTGGCACAAGTTAATAACTGCAGGATGCCATACCTGAGCAGTTCTGGTTACAGAGTGTGATAGTTTCTCATTAGAATCTATTTAGGATTCTAATCAAAGACTTCTGATTTGAAACTTTCATACCAAAATCCCTACAATGAGGTAATCTATTCCTAACATTTCTAAACGATCGCCTTTCTTACATCTAATACAAGTACGGCCTAGCAAACAGAAAACTAAAAGCTATCCAAGCTAGAAGTTTCTCACTTCAGCAAAAAGAATCAATTCCTTATTCTTCCAAACAGAAAATAAGCTAATGCTTAAATGTTTACTCTGTCCACTCACAAAATTTTTCAAATACACACAAATTCCCATTATCTTATCATTGCTCATTCTTGTTGAAAAAAAAAGTTTCTCCAGAAATACTGACAAGTACTTAAAACCACTCATACGTTTGGACCAAAAGGATGGCACGGTGGCTCAGTGGTTAGCACTACTGCCTCACAGCACCAGGGTCCCAGCTTCAATTCCAGCCTTGGGCAACTGTCTGTGTGGAGTTTGCACATTCTCCCCTTGTCTGTGTGGGTTTCCTCCGGGTGCTCTGGTTTCCTCCCATAGTCCAAAGATGTGCAGGCCAGGTGAATTGGCCATTTTAAATTGCCCAGAGTGTTAGGTGCATTAGTCTGGGTCTGGGTGGGTCACTCTTTGGAGAGTTGGTGTGGACTTGTTGGGCCAAAGGGCCTGTTTCCACACTGTAGGGAATCTAATCTAAAACCCACATGTCACTAGTTCAAATCCAAACTCTAGTAAATGATATTAAATTATACAAGTCAAGTATCACTCCTCAGTTCAGCTATACATGCATTTTCAAAATATATAATCTATATACTATTATGTATGTTATTTTGAGATATATTAAATCTTTGGGAAGGTGATGGTACAGTGATGCCACTGGGCTATAATCTAGAACACCAAGCTTAGGTTCTGTGGACATGGGTTCAAATTTCAAAATGGCAGATGGTAAAATCGGGATTAAAAAACTAGACTAATAGTGACCATGTGACAGCAATGCACTGGACTCTTTCCTCCCTTCTGGGCCATAAATGCTGACCTATCCAGTGAGACTCACCTCCATGAACAAATGTCTTAAGAAGATGGATTTTGAGTTATGCAGAATAAATACTGCAAATGTTTAGTGTTAGAAATGACAGGCTAGGCAAGGTAAGAGTCACATGGTAAATGTAAGAGATTTCTTTCCTGAAAGAATATTCGTGAACCAATTGCAGCTTTATAACAAGTCACCAATTTCACTTTTACTGATACCAGTTTGTTATATACGGGTGTTATAAACTGAATTTAAACTGTTCTGTTGAGATTTGAACTTACATCCTCTGAAATATTAATCCAATAACTGACCATAAAAGTCTTTGTTTGGGCATAATATTATCACTATACAGAGCATGGAGGTGACGATATCATCTGGGAAAATGGCAAACACATATATGAAAGACCAAGGCAGGTGATGCCACATAGAACTAGATGACATTCACGAGAGAGGATATAGGTTTGGAAGCTCAGTCTACCTCATGTAGACATTCTGAAACAAAAACAAAAATTGTTGGAGAAACTAGTCAGCATAGACATGATGGGCTGTAGGGCCTGTTTCTATGCTGCAAGACAATGACTCTGTGAGATCCAGCAGCATCTGTGGAGTGAATGCAGATGTAATGTTTTAAATCCAGTGACTGAAGAAGGATCACTGGACTTGAAATGTCAGATCTGAAACTCTAGCAATTTCTGTTCATGCTTCAGATTTCCAAAATCTGCAGTTCTCTGTTTATATTGCATATATTCTGTTTCAGCCTGATACATTGACTACGGAGAGGGATGGAGTTAATGCAAGGAACTACTGTTTGTGTCAAGGTCCAAAGTTGATGAGTTTGCTCTTTCCATTGTCAGCTGGCAGAAGTTATGGTTCATCCAAGACTGAACATTTATCAAGCAGCCTGACAGCGAAAAGACAGCAGAGGGATTGAGAGATGATGGAGAAGTTCAGTTGACCTGTCACCAGTGTACACATGTAAGTGCAGTCCGTGTCAGCAAATGTCACCAAGCCATGTGTAGACAAAGAAGAGAAAGCGAAGTGGGCCAATAGTGGGTTACCCATGTACTCTAGAGGTGATGGAGCAGGGTGAGAAAAGCTAGAAATACTGCCAGACATAGGCAACTATAATTAGGATAGGTAAGATAGTTTTGAATGGAGACCCAGTTCAAAGATGATGGACAAGGGAGAATAGGTCATGGAGGAAGATGATGCAGCCAAGCTTGTTTATCCTGAAGATAAGTGAGGATTTAATGCACCTTGAATATAGTGTATCTCACTCTAAAGGATACCAAATAAAATTGGACTGCTTTATAAAATGTGCTTTGTTTGATATTCAGTAAGAAGTTTATGCAAGTTAGCTATCAGAAGTAACTAGCCATGTGGAGAGAAATGCAATGTAAGGATTAGAAATGGGGGCAAGGAAAAGGTCTTGGAAATTAGCTGAAGTTGGCAATATTAGCCATTTTGAGGTCACAAATACTCCATAATGATTCTCATAAAAGATTGTGCTGCAGTTTCTGTTCTCTCATTTTCATGAGTCAGCTCCGCTGATCTGTTGTGCAATGTTGGCATTTTCTCACATTACCTAAAATACTTTTCTGGCTGTTAAAGTGAAAATGTATATGACTCATGTATTTAAATGGAAAGGATGTGGCATACTTTCACTCCATTGACAGTATGCTGAGGCTTCTCTGAAATGGATCTCTGTGTTCATGTTGCCTGATTCAGTATCATCTTGAACACAATCCTGACAGAAATGACATCACATTCTGGAGTGATACTGACCAGATTAGATTTGTTTTCAGACATATGAAATTCCAATAGATTCCAGGTACACCAGAATCAAAATGAGTATATTTGAGCTTCAGTTGTTACAATTTCCTATGAAAGCCAAGTACAAAGTGCACAATCAGTTTGCCTGGGAATTATTTTATTTCAGCCCTTACCCTGCTGAATAAACACAACTACCATCTGTTTAGCACAATAAATGCTGTGACTAACACTTCAAAAAGGTTTGAACAATAATAACCATGTGAGCCAGAAATTCATGCTTAAAAGCAGAATGACTCCTTCTCCTGACCGAAAAACCAAAACAAATTGATTTTTTATAAATGATGAGGAGATCGAAGAAGTTTCAAATGCATGATTTTCGAGTGAAATTTGAAATGAGGAACGTTAACCTGAAATGACTCTCTTAAAACAAAATGACTGTAAAGAAATTCCAGACATTACTGCTGTTGTAGTTTTTGGTTTTATTTAGTTAGCCTCATTAACATGGGCAGTTGTGCACTAGTTATTCCACACTTGCTTTTGGTGAGGAGCAAGAGAGTGAAGTAAGTGTTGTGAAGTGCTTTATTTTATTCCAAAAATGTTTTTGCCATCTTTAAGTGCAACCATTAAATTACCTCCTTATAAATAATATAACTGTGTTGGTGGCACTCTTTTCTGTTTCAATTGCCAAAAAATAATTTAATGATACTCATTTAACCAGAGATGAACATTACAAGAATCTGCAAGCACTGTATGGACGTAGAACATGGGCAAGGCAATCATTACAGAAAACATCCACTTGATAAGCTAATGAAATTTAATAAAACAATTTGCAAAGAAGCAACTCTTGCAGTAACCAGGGTGAGAGACAGTGATTCTTACAAGTATTTACTACTAATTAAAATTTCATTTGCCTGGTTGAAAAATAATGATTAACAATGTCTAGATCATACTGATTTGCAGATTTGGCTGCTGCTCCTGTTTAGAAATGAATCATCCAATCTCAGTACATATAACACAGCAGTGCAAAATCAAAAACTCTTTTTGTTATAGTGTAGATTGTGGTTAAGATGTATTAATCTCCACAGATAATGCTCATGCTGTTCCTACATGTATCCCTGGGAAGCTATTAAGTATTTTGTTCAGCCAAAGCTCTGATGAATCAGTTTGTATACGCACTATCACAAAGGCCAGGTCCACCCAGGTTCCAATTCTTTGCTAGTGCTGTTAATTAGTCTGACACAAGGTACACATTAGGCCAAATTTGTGATCATGATTCTACTCCCAAACATTAGCCATAGACTTTTCCAGGTAGATATATGAATGCAAGGAAGAATAAGACAACATTATGATGACCCACCATGGTTGCTTAGCTGTGTGAGAGCACAGTTGACACTCATCTCGGTTGACACAAAGAATGCCAGAATGTGGTTAGTTGCATTGAACTATTCTGATGGAAGACTCAAGGATCCACATCTCATGTCCCAAATTCCCTACGAGCACAAGTTTCCAAAAAAAATTCTATAGGCTTAAACAGCAGAAAGCTTTATTTAATTCTTCAAGGGCACAGAAAACATTTGTAATATGCATGTGCTTTCTCCCATGCTGGAAGTGGATTCCATCAGTCTTGGCTTGGAGATTTCCATTTGCAGAATGGGAAATGAGTTTTTTTAAGAAATAAATGGGACATGGGTGACCAATATCAATTCGTGCTGAAAACTAATAAAATATGTGAACTCACAGCAAACATTTCCATAGGTTGTATTTATATTGGAAAACAGGTGTGCTAATTTATAAATGGTGCACCATGTTGTCACTTGGCCAGAAATCAAATGCACTTTCTAGTTTCCCACGGTCCTGTTGGAATGTAGGATACCTGTCATAGCTGGCAGTCTGCTTTTTAGCAGCAAACTGCAACTGCTTGGCTCAGAAGGGTAAAAATTAGAATATCTCAAAATTATGGTATGTCAAACATCTGTCCCCACTTTTTCACTGTTACCCGGCAACCTAATTAATGTTCTGTCAGCTCAGTCGAGCCCCAACACTGAGCAGCCATCATCTGTGCCAAGCAGCGCTCTACAACAAAAGGAATTCCTTTGGGTCTTGTCATGACATCATTTTTGCAATGTAACCTTGGATAGTGTAAAATGAAGCTGGTATTTATACATGGGTATTATAAAGGGCTCCCATGTCAGCCATAATATGACAAGATGTCAGGTTCAGTCACAAGATAGGATCAAGGCTCTATATTTTACCTGCTTCTCACGATACTAACAAAATCTCAACTGAAAAAGCAATCGGGCAGAGTACATTTCAAGGAATGATGGAGATGTTTCATGTCTTATGATTTCTAAGAAAATAATGCAGCAAAATAATTAGCTTACAGGCTTAAAGCACCTTGTTTCTGATCTTTACTTTTTCTTGTGTTGTACAATGAAGGAAGCCTATTATGATTTCAGAAAGCATGTTTGCTGTGGAAAATGGGGAAGTGCATATACTATCGACAGGGTCTATACTCCCTCTCTACGCCTTCAACTACAACAAATAAGTCTTTACTGTTAATTTTTATCTCATCTAGATCAATCTGCACAAAGCAGAGAACAAAATAAACATTTGGTGCCAACCCAGGGTTCTTAAAAAACCATCATCGAATACCTCACTGCTAACCAACTTATATTACATGAATTCTATCAACTGAACTATTCACCACAATTCTATTTTCTATCTCTTTGCCAATTTTGTATCTATGCTGCTCCCCCTTTTATCCCACATGCTCCAACTTGTTAATAAGTAAAATAAAAAAACACCTGATCAAACCAACTGTACTTCCTTCATCCACCTTTTCAGTTATCTCAATAAAAAAATGATCAAATCCCTGACAATTCTGTTCTACCAGTCAGAACTTGTCCAAAGGGCTGTTAATTTTCTCGTGGATTCTTTCAGAAAGCCTCCACGGCACGAACATTGAATTGAGTAACTTGTCATTGCCATCGTTTTTTAACATGAGTACAAAATTTACAAAAGTCCAGTCCTCTGTCACTGATCCTTTATCCAAGGAAGTCTACAACAGCGAAGTCAATGCATCCACAATTCCTACCTGACTTGTCTCAGATCAAGATTAGCTGTCTCATCTGTATTAAGCATTACCAAACCTTCATCAGAATCTGCTCCATGATTTTTATCTCATCCAACATGTTGGCAACCTCCTCGGTTAATATAGCTTTGGCAAAGTCCCCTGCCCTGGTAAACACTGACACAAATGGTTTATTTAATACATCATCCACACCTCTTACCTCCAGCAACAACCCATCAATTTGGTCCCTAAACCAACCTTAAAACTCCTCCCACAATTCTTTTAATGTTAATGTTCCTACAGAACTGTTTTGATTCCCTTTTTCCTTTCCTTTTTTACTTGACCCCTCACTTTTCATAGCCAGCAGAATTCTTCCTCGAATTATAAAGTTGCATCTGTGATGTGCCACTCTTTTTAAAGCTTCATCATACCCTTCAAGTTCTTCATCATCGAGCCTTAGGTTATGCCCTATGTAGCCTATGGGGTGGCTCAGTGGTTGGCACTGCTGCCTCACAGTGGCAGGGACGCGGGTTTGATTCCCGCCTCGGGCGACTGTCTGTGTGGCGTTTGCACATTCTGCCCGTGTCAGTGTGGGTTTCCTCTGGGTGCTCCGGTTTCCTCCTACAATCCAAAGATGTGTAGGTCAGGTGAATTGGCCATGCTAAATTGCCATAGTGTTAGGTGCATTACTCAGGTGTAAATATAGGGGAATTTGGGTGGGTTCGGAGGGTGGGTGTGGACTTGTTGGACCGAAGAGCTTGTTTCCACACTGTAGGGAATCTAATCTAGCCTTTATGTGGATTCACCACAATAATGCCCAAACGATCTCTTCTTTAAAAGTAATCATTTGCTCCACTGCATTTCAACCTATCAAATCTTGGTGCAAATTTACCTGGGCCAGAACTTTATTATTCCAAAACCAAGTACAAGCAGCAAAAATAACAATGATAAAACTCAATGATTGGATTAGGAATTGACATAGGAGAATCATGATTTGAAGAACTGTAATAGACTATGCACTTTTTTTTGTAATACTTTCATTTTATAAAATTAATAAGTATAATTGAATCTGGGCACCTTTTAAAGGCTCTTATTCTGATGTTGGTGCTCTTCAAGATGAAAAGTTTAGTTGAGGTACACTGAGTCAACATCAAGATCTCAGTTAATGCATAGAATGGATTAGGCACACAGTCAATTCTTTCCCTTTTTAGTTTACCACATAAATTTGGAATTTCTGTTCCATTTCCTGTACCAGTCATACTCAAGTCCCTGAGTGACATTACCAATCTCACGCCAATTCTTACTAAATTGCAAGCTGTTTTCTGCTGAAGGTCCATGCCCCAAAGGAACTACAATGTGATTGTCAAAACACATTTCTTCAAAACCCTGAAGGTGGAAAGCAGAGAAGGCTGCAAAGCCTGGGTTCAATATAAAGCCAAGTCTCAGATATGTGTAATCAGCTGAACCAGGTAGTCGTCTTTACCTTTTACCTTGTCGACGCATTTTATCAAGATGTTGCTTGGGCTGGTGAATTTTAGTTAAGAAGAGAGATTGGATAGAATGGTGTGGTTTTCCTTGGAGCAGAGGAGATTGAGGAGAACATGATTGAGGTACATAAAATTATTCTGTATTTATGTAATGAATGTCCATGTAGGTCAGCACTAAGACCAACGACTAAAAGAACAAGTCACTTGCCCAGTGGTGCACTCTGAACTTCACTTCTACTATTGCCCATACGTTTGCCACTTGTGTAACTGCACTTATGTCATAGGGGAAAGACAATACTGTAGTAGAAGGAGAAAACATCCAGTGAAACAAGCATCATTACTGCAAGATGGAAATCGGAAAGCGAGATTAACCCCTCTGTGGCCATCCTACTGGGAAACTCAGTTATATTGTGAAAGGCTGCACTTTTTTCCAGGGGTTAGATTGTCACCTCAGTCAGCAGAATTGAGCTGGAAAAAGACATGATTGGCTCTGGATCAGATCAACTGAAGGATCTGTGTTGGTTGCCATTTTTTTTCAAAAGATGCAATGATCCCCTATAAGTGATGGCAACAAACTGGCTTCTCAGCTGTTGAGAGTCAAAAAAATGTTCATCTCTGGCAATCCTGACAAGGATTCATACATCAGAAACTCAATGTACCTGCATGAATGCAGAAACAGCTTTCATTGTCAGCTTTGCATGGATTTGGCACAGACAAATTATTAATGGAAGTATTTTATGGCACCTCAGCAGAAAGAACTTCTTCTCTAAAGGTTAGATTCCTGATGATATGATTGGCACCATCACATAAAATTGTTGCAGTCTCAAACAATAAGCTGACTTTTTTTTAAAACAGCTAAGATCTATCAAGACAATGGCAGTTGCATTGAGTAAACCCCTCTTACACTTGCCTATCGTTATGTACTGTCATTTGGGAACAGAGTTGTCCTGTTGTGAACAAGTGTGAATTCAGTCCAAATTATGATTATCTCAGTCCCTTAAGCAAACAGTAGTGAGAAACTGTTTCAGTCACATTGAACTATTCATCTTGAACGTGAATATGCAAGAAAAACAGTCGAGCTGCTTTTTGTAGATACAATTGCACAAGTGCTTTTACAGGTTTGAGTAAAAGAGTCAGTCAATTCACTTCCTAACTAGGTTCTTCATGCTAAGAATTAAATTCATTCCCACAAGATCAGGTTTCATTGAAAGAATGTTCCATTTATGTACTTTTCATATTAATCCTTCAACTGTGATCTGGACAAAAAAAGTATCTTATATGTCTACTGTACATATTAAATAAGATAAACAATAGCATTAATTAAATACATTTTGTAGTTTCTCTCATTTTTCACAACTGTTCCTAATTCGGTTTTGATATTTAGCTGTTTCTAATTTCGCTCACAGTAATAATGGATCAGTAAAGCCTTTGTCCTCTGCTTCATTACACTGATGTGAGCCAACTGACATTGACATCCTCAAGAATACATGCATCAGCAGAGATAGGTAAGGTGATCTAATTTGTGAGACATCTGCTGCTTAAATGTATAAAAATGAGATGTACATCTCCAAAACATACCTTCAGTTTGTTGTAAAACATTTTTCAAGATACAGAACTTTAAAGAAACAAGAACACAATTCAGCATGACATGAGTTCATAGAAATCTCTGTTTTGGACTTGATCAGCTTTCAACAGCTTCACTGTCGTAAACATTATTCTTTAAAAATATAGAACAAAATACAGTTTCATTCACACTGCAATAAAAATGCAGTAGCATCCAAGTTTTATCTCTGGGTATCAATAATGCAGTTCACCAACTGAATGCTGCAAATGCCAGTGAACTTTGTAAAAAATGGATAAATTTATGATTTCATGAACGGACAAATCTATTAACCATAATTTTAGGAATTCAATCATTTACCCTGTCAAACACACAAATACATTTGCCTGTCACATCTAACTGAGCAATAGATGGCTTAAGTTTCAATTGTGCTATCCGTTTGCTTTAGCCCTGTTAAAAATATTTGCAGTAATCAGACCTATACAGTCCTTTCAGAGCTCGGTTTTATGATCTCTCTCTGCCTCAGGGATTACGATCCTGTGGTAGAGAGCAGAATAAAAGGTCAGGCAGACAGAAGCACTGCATGCTGGGATGCTAATTGCATCTTTCTTCTGTTTCTATCATAAACTTGTTATATGTACATTTCACTGTACAGTTCATTGTTCCACCTCAGCAATATATCTGTTAAAATTGGATTGTACAGCAAATAAACTAACAAATTTGCCACTAGACATTCAAATTAACAATTTGAGGATTATACAAAGTTCTTTGCATCCAAACTACAGGAAGTTTCAACTACTGACTGTTTATTTCAAGGGCAATCTGACTAAAGGAATGATCTACAGCTCCCACAAATCTCAGCAGTGTGAGATTATGTCGAGATTACATCAGTGCTGTCAGTGCCTTATCACAATATTGCAGGTTTTACACATTCAGATCATCACATTTAGATTGTTTAATTTTGTCCTGTATACACCTATTCCAGGATTTGAAATAAAATACTGGCAGATTTAAAGGCAATTTATGAATCTAACCTTCAAAGTTTTAGATCAGTAAATTATCAGTCTTACCTGAATTTTTAGTTGGAACAGTGGAAGCTAATGTCTCTCTAAAAAAAACAAAAAGACAGGTGGACATGACCGGGTGGCGAACCCAAACATCTGGTGTTGTATTGATATCTCTCCTCTACGCTTCACATAGCCTTGGCTTCCCATTTATTAGTGCCTCATTCATAAGCATAATTTACATAAAATTAGTGTTACAAGCAGTTGGCTATAGAAAACGCATATTTCAAAAACTCTAATATTTCTGCGCTTAATGGATTAAAATGCATTCATAGCAGTACTACTTTTTATAATCTTTGTTAACTCATCTGCCCTGCTATCTGATGTAAATATATTCAAGATAAAAACATGCTCAATCCTTTTTCACCACAAGGATGTGACAAATTTGGCTTCCATCTCTGACAGCGGCAGCAAGCAGCAGCAGCAGCAGCAACGGTACAAACCTATAATCCAATGTCACTTTTCATTTTGACAATTTAGACAATTTGAAATTCGGCCAACAGGAAATCAAAACACACAATTTAATTTCAGGAATCTTTTGAAAATGAGCCAGGAGTTTTCTTGAGTGACCTAGCCAAAAATGGACATGGGAATATTATGTTAGCCACTGGCACAAATATTAAACAACCCACTGAGGTCTTTGTTTATCCGTACTGACAAGGTGGATATCTGTGTGCTGCCTACCCTTGAAAAAGTCAATAAGTCAGTCTGCTGATCTAAAGTTCAGTCATATATACATTGTGAAGAAATATAATTTGAGATATGTTTGAAGATTATCCAAAAATTCTCCAGAATCCCAGCATGTCTTTTGGAAAAGAAAGTTTCACCTCAAACTTCATTCACTTTTTGAAGTGGTGACATAATGCATTGGGTCCAACAAATATTAAAATAATAGTAAAACAGACTGGTGACTGGCGAAGTCTCACATGAATCTATAGTAGGTGCATTTGCTTTTGCTATCCTTATTAATGATCTGAATAAAGGCAACAAGGGAGCAGTCCCACAGTCTGCCAAAAGACATGCACCTATGTGCAGGAGTTATGATCCTTTGACAACATAATCGCAGAAAATAGGCACATTACTGCAATGCCAAGGACCTATGCAAAAGAACTAGCCACTTTGCTAAGCAAGTTATTTCATTACAGATATAACAATGGCATCTTCACGCCAATAAGGACAATTGCAAAATTACTTACTTTTCACAAAAATAGGCTAAATGCAATGCTGCCATTTACTATTTAATTAGCACCTTCTCAATCATCAGTAAGATTATAAAAGTAATTATTAATGTGCCTTCAAAAACCTAACAGTTTGCTGGTGGCAAGTTAGGATTGCACAAGAACTATTAAATTCAAAATCTCATTACATCCTAAATTTTAACATGGACGAAGAGCTAAGTGGCTGAGAAAAGATGAGAACAGCTAATGATGAAGATGAAAGACATATGAAGAAGAGCCACTGGATTTGAAACATTAACTCTGCTTTCTTCTTACAGATGCTACCAGACCCGCTGAGTTTCACCTGAAATTTCCTTTTTTGTTTAAGAGTAGCTAACCTCAACAAGGCAGCATTTGACCAGTACAGCACCATAGAAATCTTAGAGAAACTGAAAACAATGGGGAATGTTGTTGGTTACAGGCTTTGGCTAACATGATATATTCAATCATGCAAATGCTAGGTAATACTCATTTGAAAAAATCAAGAGTCTTAACTTTGGATCCTAAGTAGCAACAACACTATTCTGAGGGTCATGTGGAAGTTAGGAATTGGCCAACCTTATGAATATGGTGGCAAAACCGATGAACAGAGATTGTGTACTCTGTGATAAGTCCTTCAAAGCCTATCCAACATCTACTGGACGAGAATGAAGAAATGCTCAACTCGCTGCACTTGCAAGAATCCATACAACAGCAAAGAAGTTGAACACCATATAGAATAGAGAGGATCAATTCGAAACAACCAGGGATGTTCAATAAATATGGGAGCACTCACATTCTTAGAGCCAATAGTCTGCAACATGATATTGGCGGGTTGGAGTAATGTCAGAGACGTCTATATCATTTAGTCTGAAGATTCCTGAAAATGACCTGGAGATGGCCATTCATAAAATATGGAAAGTTTATTCAGGTTTGCAAGGCAATTAGAAAGTTTGGATACATAGTTCATGAGTAACCAGTTTGGTACTTAATTTTAGCTGTCAAGACAGGCTGTTAAGCTCTTGCTAAACTCTGAATTGTTTGCCTGTTCTTAAATATATTTTGGTAATTTTGTCTCAGCCAACTGCGTCTGGTAAAAGATCCCAGTCAATAGCAATTCAATGCAGCTGTCACTTGCCAGCTATTCAATACAGAGTTCTAACTCAAATGCTACAGCGGTTAGGCAGACTTTCCCATTGTGTTATACCCATTCCATTATCAAATCAGAGAAATGCCATTTGCAGCACAGCCTTTTGTTCTACATTTCAAAGGAAACTTCGAGGAAAACATCTTAGCTGTTCAGAACAAGCTGGCAAATTCAGGAAAAAATCTTAATGGAAGGCCAGAATTTCATCCTCAAAGCAAAATCATACAAGGTGATGAGTGGAAACCTTGGGCTTAACTGTGGTCACACTCCTTGAGCCACAGAGGCAAAAAAGCAACTGTGATGTCCAATGGTGCAGTTGTGAATGCATCATAGATGAGGGAAGGATCAGGGGCACAATGCTGCCGGTAGCTAAATGGTCACCACCTTCACTACATTCACAGATGAAGAAAGGTCAATTGGGTGAATCATTGGTTGCGCCCCCACCACCCTCTGCTCCCCACCTCCAGCCCTCACTTTACAACGGGTGGAAAGAACTTTAGAATAGAACATAGAATAATAAGCAACATCACCAACAGAAAGAGTGTTGTGAGATATTTTGTGTACACACAGTTAAGAACAATGAAGTAATTGGAAATGGCAATATGCAAAACCTTGATATTCATTATTTGAAAACTGTAAGAAAAAACTGAAAAAGGACTGCAACAAATACAGAACTGTAATGTGGCAGTCAAGGTAATGTTGAACTTCAGTCATTAGCCGCTTTAAAACATCATACGTGCAGATTCTTTTTTTGTAACTGAAGTGAAAGAAAGCCATGCCCTTGTGCATTTTCAGTTGACTGCATGGCATCACCTACTTTCACTAATTACTCTTCTTCTCTGCACCTACTCTACACCCATACAGTACTTTTTTCCTGCAAATATTCAAAAGTGTTCAGCCAAGCTGCTTCTAAGATGCTTGATCATCATAGGTTGGGACACTATTCCCCTCTTGGGAAGTCAGTTTCCATCTGACAGACAACAGAGCTGAGATTGCAAAAATTGGATACAAATGTCAACAATGCTCAAGATGCAAATTCTAATCTTCTTTTGTGTTGTTCTGGGGCTATAGCTGCATCATTGCAATACAACTTAGTTGAAACATAATAACTATCTGGAAATACACAGTTGAAAGATTAGCTAGGATTAGAATAGAATTCAATGGGATGGTAGAGGCAGAAACCTCACTGAAGTAGTACTTCGGTGCTCAATTGCAATGCCAAGGCATACAAGATAACGGGCCAAGTCCTAGAAAATGAGATTAGAATAGTTATGTGGTTGTTTTCGACCGGCACAGACTTGATCGGCCAGAGGGTCCTTTTCAGTGCTGTACACCTCTATGACTCTAAGCCTGTAATTCCCTGAGAATACTTATTAACAGAGTACCCTCTGTCTTGTAAGGCCTGTTTCTTTCTACCCACAAAAACATACCTTTAATGAGAGCCTTGCAGATGCTGGGCACCTTCCAATGCCTCACCCAATTGACTTTTCTTCATCTGTGAATGTAGTGAAGGTGGTGACCATTTAGCTACCGGCAGCATTGTGCCCCTGATCCTTCCCTCATCTATGATGCATAAACAACTGCACCATTGGACATCACAGTTGTTGTTTTGCCTCTGTGGCTCAAGGAGTGTAACCACAATTAAGCCCAAGGTTTCCACTCGTCACCTTGTATGATTTTGTTTTGAGGGGTCATGGTACAGCCTTTCATTAAGATTTCTTTCTGAATTTGCCAGCTTGGTTCAGTGCAGACAGGTAAGACTTCATCTTTCATTCTTCCAAACTCCAGAGAATACAATTCCTATCAACTCAGTCTCTCCCCTTAGCTCAGCAATCAATCCAGTAAACTTTGTTGTACTCTGTCTGAGGCAAATATATCCTTCCTTAAATATAGAACTCAACATACAATTTTGGAGAAAACTGATCTTGTAGTGTGTGTGGAACTATTTTGTTTGACATTACACTCGCTGATTTAACTACATTTTTCCTTTGACAAGATAAACAAATTAGTCAAGAATAACTATACATAACAAATTGGAGTAAAGCTAGTCAATATGAGACCCTGTGTGCCACCAGCAAATGATCCTTTAATATGTCAGTTAATATAAACTTATAACAATCTTGTTAAACCTTAACTGTTCGTAAATATACATCCAAATTATGCATACACCGATGTTGAGCCAAATGTCAAAACAGTCCATTTCCTTCCAAATATTTTGTTGTTTCATGATTGCACGACAAAATGCCAATCTTTCTTCCTGTGGAAGGATGAGGAATAGAATTGAACATGAGCAGGGGTACACAGCTGACCCAGAGTGAGGGGGGGGGGGGGGGGGGGGGGGGGGTGTGTGCAGGGGGGGCATGATTGAAGAGCAGAGCAGTCAGTCAGAGGACTGAGCACAATACTAAGGAGAACAAGTGAAAGGAAGGAGGTTTCCTGTCACTTGGTGATTGGAGTCAGCAAAGACTCATCATGGACTTCAATAAGGCGTTCGACAAGGTTCCCCATGGAAGACTGGTTGGCAAGGTTAGATCTCATGAAAAAAGGGAGAACTAGCCTTTTGGATACAGAACTGGCTTGAAGGTAGAGAACAGAGGGTGGTGAAGGAGGGTTGAGTTTCAGACTGGAGACCCGTGACCAGTGGAGTGCCACAAGGATTGGTGCTGGGTCCACTACTTTTCGTCATTTATATAAATGATTTGGATATGAACATAGGGGAGGTATAGTTAGTAAGTTTGCAGATGACTCCAAAATTGGAGGTGTAGTGGACAGCGCAGAAGGTTACCACAGATTACAATGGGATCTTGATCAGATGGGCCAATGGGCTGAGGAATGGCAGATGGAACTTAATTTAGATAACTGAGGTGCCGCATTTTGGGAAAACAAATCTTAGCAGGACTTATACACTTAATGGTAAGGACCTAGGGATGTTGCTAAAGAAAGAGACCTTGGAGTGCCGCTTCATAAGTCCCTTGGAAGTAGAGCTACAGGTAGATAGGATAGTGAAGAAGGCATTTGATATGCTATCCTTTATTGGTCAGAGCACTGAGTACAGGAGTCAGAAGGTCATGTTGCAGATGTACAGGTCAGTGGTTAGAACTCTTTTAGAGTCATAGAGTCATAGAGATGTACAGCATGGAAACAGACCCTTCATCCAACCCGTCCATGCCGACCAGATATCCCAACCTAGTCCCTGGTATCCTTCCTATTGGAAAGATGCTGTAAAGGTTCAAACAAGATTTACAAGGATGTGGCCAGAGTTGGAGGATTTGTGCTATAGTGAGACACTGAAAAGGCTGTGGCTGTTTTCCCTGGAGCGAAGGCTGAGGGGTGACCTCATAGAGGTATATAAAATCATGAGGGGCATTGATAGGGTAAATAGACAAGGTCTTTTCCCTGGGGTGGGGGTGACCAGAACTAGAGGACATAGGTTTAGGGTGAGAGGGGAAAGATATAAAAGGGATCTAAGGGGCAACCTTTTCATACAATAGGGTAGTGGGTGTATGGAATGAGGAAGTGGTGGAGGCTGGTACAATTCCAACATTTAAAAGGCATCTGGATGGGTAAATGAATAAGAAGGGCTTAGAAGGATAAGCACCAAATGCTGACAAATGGGACTAGATTAGGTTAGGATATTTGGTCAACATGGACATATTCGACCAAGAGGTCTGTTTCTGTACTGCATAACTCTATGACTCTATCCAAGATTCCACTGCATTATTTGCAGTGTATTTGTACTGTTCTACTACAAACTATGACACAATGTGCTGATGTGGCCATGATGTAAGAGGAATTAATGCTATTGAACTGCCTTTCTTAAATCTCTAACTTCCTATTGTTCCTTACTAAATTATATTTGGACTGGGATCCCTGCTTCTGGGCCTCATCACTATTTCCTAGACACACCTATTCTCAGTACCTTAGATCCACTTCCTGGCTTTGAGCCATAGGTTCTAAACTGGCCCAGTTTTCAAACTCAGCCTTCAATTGTATTGATTCTTACATTTTTGTTGGCTATCTTGCTTGTGTCGCTGCAAAAGATGGTGAGACTGCTGAGCAGACTGATATCTTCCCCTCATCAAGCAGTGTGGAGGACAGCAGTGAACCCTTCCCCCAAAATCTAATCTCAAGGGGTGGGCATTCCACTTAGCTTGGACAGCTACATCACCAAGACCACTGTGGCTGTTGCCAATAGGACTACGACACACAGGATAGTATGATCTCGGTGAGTGCTTTCGGAGATAGGGACGTGCTTCTTTTCGTTCTGGGAGTCACTGGGAGAAGGGGCCAGGGTTAGCACTCAAAGCACCCCCAATCTCTATCCAGTTCCCCAATCATGAACAATAGTGACATGAACAATACAGATAGAGAGGCCATCTCCTGACCAGCAGTCTGCCAGGAGTGGTTTACCAGTCAGTTGGGCCAAATCATTTATTGATATTAAATGGATATAATTGTAACCCTGGTGGAATTAAGCACATAACTGATCAATTATTTGACTAATAATGACAGTAAAGTGGGACTGTCCATCTTGGGTGTCCCTGCTCAGAGCTTAGAGCTTAAATTGGATGGGGGTGGGAAGGTGTGGGGTTCTGAGAATCCAGCAATCAACCTAAGTCATCTGCCTTCCTGTTTCCAGGTCCACCATCTCTGGGGATTGGAAGATACTGTCTGATACTATTCAGCCTTTACAACCCATAGTAAAATGATTGACACTTGGGGCCATGGCCATGACTGGAAGTAGTAAGGGGCTCAGCAAAGTTGGAACTGGAATCTAATTCAGAGAGGCTTGCCTAGATCTTAGTCCATCAAAGTCATAGCAGCTGCTGCACACTTCATTGTTCTTTTGCCCATTCCCAAAATTATACTTGTCTGAAATGTGAATCAAAGGTTTAATAAAGCTTCAGTAGCTGTTAGTCAACTTGTTGGATCATTATATCAGTCAGTGGTTCAGTCAAGTTAGCTAGTTGGCATCATTTAGCAACAGTATAGCACTGTTAACTTTTTGTGATTCAGGATTCATCAGTGATCTCTCACTGTACAGCAGGAGGGTAGAGTATGGTATATAATGCAGGATTGTCTTATAACTCACCTTAGAAAAGCACCTTCATGTCTGAAACCTTTAAAATCATTGTAACCATGTGAAGCATAAGGTATATTATTGAATGATGATGTAGCATTCCCTTTGATCACCAAAGGTATGATGGATAAGTGCTTGGAGCATCTCTTAGGTATTCCTCTAGGTTAGCAGTGAATGGTGAACAATAAGCTGAGGATAGGGCGAACTACTGAATGAAAGAACATACACTTAAAATTTGAAAATCATTTTGTGTTACAGATGTGTGATGGTAGCAATGTAAAATGGGCTTAGTGTCTCCACAGTATCCACCTCAGTGTTAGTTACTTTCAGTTGTGATAGTTTTAATTTTGTTCTTGAATGGACTTTTCTCATGCTCTCCAAAGGATTATTTTTCAACTCTTCACCCTTTCTGGTGTGCTTTAATACAGGATGTTTGGATCAGAAGTAGTTAATGGGCTGGTTGTATAACTTTGTAGCCATGATGTAGAACACTGTCAAAAACTTTAAAGTAGTGTCTGACATTATGTAACTGTAAAAATGGGCCCTACATAGACATTTTGACAGACACCAATGTATAAGCTCACAATTATATTTCTGTCAAAACATGTCAATGTCTGAATGAATCATTAATGATTTTCTCACACACACACAGAATAAACATGTTTCTACAACAAACTGCATAATGTTAATGCTATAATAAATGTTTAGGACAGAAATCGCTGATCTCTGTCATGTGACTAGCATGAGCTTTATAATGATACCTGTAGACTATTTACAACTAGATATCAACTTACAAAGAGGCATCTTTGAAAATACAGCTTTTCAAAAACATCTTATTTCTTGATTTGAAAAATGTTCATCTTTTTGAGACCTCTACTAACACAGGCACAAAAATAAAAACATTTTGTGAGACTTTATGCTATCAGCAAGGTGGGGCGGCATGGTGGCTCATTGGTTAGCACTACTGCCTCACAGCACTAGGAACCTGGGTTCGATCCCATCCTTGGGCGACTGTCCGTGTGGAGTTTGCACATTTTCCCCATTTCTGTGTGGATTTCCAAGGGTGCTCCAGTTTCCTGCCACAGTCCAAAGATGTGCAGGTTAGGTGGATTGGGCTATGCTAAATTGCACAGTGTTCAGGGATGTTTCGGCTAGGTGGTTAGCCATGGGTAATTGCAGGGTTATAGGGATCAGGGTGGGATGGCTTTTGGAAGGCCGCTTATGGGCTGAATGGCCTGCTTCCACGCTGGAAAGATTCTAACAAGGTTAAGCAGGCAGTTAGGGTATATTGCAGAATTGTGAGCATATTGGTCAGCTTTTCTTCTGTTGTAATCTATGGTATGAAGTTAGCCTGGAAAAGGTTAATGGAAAATGAGTAATGGCAAATCAGTAACAGTTTGCATCTTGACCTATTTTCTTTCTATTTGCCTATGATGGAAAATAAAATCTGGCAGAATGTAAAATGGGCCCATGATCCGTTTTGTACTAACCACATCCCACCCAGGACAAATTTCACTCCCAATATTCTCAGAAACCTTTAGTTATAAATGAATCAGATTACATAATCGGTAAAGTATAAATTCCTTTTCTTCTGGAGAACTGCCACCTGAATTTCAAAACCATCCCTTCCTTATTTTGCCTTCTCCTTCAAACTTTCATACATATACACTTTTCTCTTTCACTATAAGTATGCCTAAAACTTAAGTGACAAAGCTCAGTTAACTCTGCCAGATCCACTCTTGTGTTGTGAATTGTTTTGAAGCAGTCAGTCAGTCATTGTTTTTTTCAGATTGGCATGCAGAATTTCACTGGGAGAAGCAGGGAACTGCAGACAAAAGAGTTTTGCTGAGCATTCACAGTGCACAGACAGCTTTGAATGTATATTTACCATGTGAAGACATCCCTGTAAACATTTTGTCTGATTCATGAAACACTATTGTTCCATATACAACTGTGCATAATCCCTTAAAAAAGACAAAATACTCTGAGATTCATTTACAGCTGAAGCAAAGAGCTTATAGCTTCATCAAAAGATCAAATTAATTTCTTCATTCCTTCCCATAATGTGCATTTAAACATATTCAACGTAGTTTAAAAATAAATTTTCCTTTCACTCAGACTAGCCTTAATGGAGGTTCAGTTCTTCACATACATTTTCCTTGCTTCCTAAACCATAGAAGTAAAAAAAGTTATCTAATAATCTTTTCCCTTTGCACTCTTCTGGAAATGTCTCATGAATAAGCCCAAAGTGAATAGTTTCTGTTGTCCATGAACTGAATAACTTGCAGGCATGCAGCAGAGCATTATGCTAGGAATTGCAGATTGAATGGCACGAAGAAACTAAGCATCAGCAACAGTGGTTTCTTCCATCCCTTCACCTTCGCCTGCAGAAGGACCTACACCCAAATACCATCATCTCTAGCAGACAGTCTTTAGTGAACAGTATAATCAGGAGCAGGTTGCATAATCTACCCACAGCACAATCATAATTATAGCTTTGACTACTAAACCAACTACGTAAGTGAGAATAGGAAAATAGTAACATTGGCCCAGGTAACTCAGGCCAATATTTTTAATGAAAAAAAAAATCTCTGCTTCTTTTAAATTGAAACTCCAATTTTTTCTGGACTGCCAGCCTTCAATAACTGATGAATCACCATTCAGACTGACCAAAAACCAATGCCACTAGAGCTAAAAATGAATCCACAAAGAAGTTTCCAACAGTTCCATTAATTTTTGTTCTCTGTGTAAGTTTACATCGATTATCTGTTTTACTTTTCCATTATGGTAAATGGTAATGCTAGTACCAGCTGTCCCTCAATTCAATGATGAAGTCTACTCAGAGGAGCAAGTTTCTGCTGTGGGTCTCTGTGTGACTGAATAGACTGCAGATCATTGGGCACAGGAAGCAGCCATTCCATGAGGTAATGGGACCCATAGTTCAGGAAGTTATTTTTACCTTTTCTTCTCTGTTACTGTTCAGCTTCAAGTTCTACGCACAGAACTGTTTATTGTGAATTCTTATGCAAATATTTCAAATTCTGTCTCCGATGTCATGTTCAGCTTCTCTGCACCCACAGTTGGCTGGCCATAAACATACCAACTAAATGACAAACACTCCTTTTGCAGGTTTCCACTGGAAAGAAGGCAGCAATTTGATAGATCTTGCCTAGAGCCAAGATAAAACTAGGGAAGTACCCACAATTTGTAATATTTATGATATTTACCATACTCCAGTACTTTCACCAATTCCTATAACTAGATGTTACTTTGAAACATTTATATCACTTGGATTTGATGACTGTTTTTTGTACCTTCAAATTTCATTTGCTAATTTCAAGTGAACAGCTCCCGCACAGCCTTCTCAGCTCTTTGTTCAGTCTGATTTTTCATATTCTTTGCCCAAAATCATGAACTTCCTCTGGGTGTATGCTTCAACAAAAGCTGGTCATCCTTCACTGTATTGCCCAAGTTGCCATTATTGTTGTCTGTCTAAGCAACAGATTATTTAATCACTTTTAGATGCACTCCTATCATCCCTCAATATTTACATAAAACCAAAGCCAGGATCTCTGGGCAATCTAGCCTATTTTTCTCTTCTTATTCCTGGGATGCAAAGATCAATCTTAACACCCCTAAACACAGCCTACAGGGTTAACTAGAACAGATGCTGTCTGACAACATTTCCTATTTTTATTTCATATGTTCATATATTATGTGCTGGAGAAGAAAAAAGCATTCATTTGCTCTTCTTGTCACGGTTTGTCATGATGCACTTGTTCTATTATTATTCCAAGTGTCAGCCACTCCTCTTGAGTAAGTCTGATTTAAATTTAAATACAGAGATGGAAAACAAGTTGCTTATTCAAATTACAACAGCTGCCTAGGATCACAAAATTTTCACACAATCTCTGATTTGGATGACTTTATAAACCTCAAGAGCTTGATGTCATTCAAATTCCTTCTGTTACAGTCTTTAACACTTTCTAAGGTAAGTATTAATCTCTGTGTCATCTTACTTCAACAGGAAATAATGGAACATATAAAGTGTTTGCTTGGGTATGTGAACTAAAAAGCCACCAATGAACCACAAGATAGTAATGTGATAGCCCTCTCTTGCAGATGCTATAAAATACCACCACGTAACTCAAGGTATTTGCTTATGTCAACAACATCAAACTCATAGATTGAATTACTGTTCATACACCAACAGATACATTATACATCAACAGATTTATACTGTTCACAGAAGTTTTGTAAATTTTCACAGCCAAATTGTAGGAATTTTGTGATGTTAGTGCATGCTGAGCCAACCGTAATTTACAAGATGAAGCTCGTTTTTTGAGAGCTACAAATATCAAAAGATACAAGAAACAGACAGGTTGCTGTGAACTTTGTTCATGCAAACTGTGAAAAATATGCAGTAGCATAATTATAGACTTTTGTATTGCGTGTTACATATTACATTGGGGAGAATACAGTTACCTTTTATTATGTGACAGTGGTTATTTACAATAGGAACAAATAGAGTTGATGAATTAAGAGAATAGCAATAATGATAATAAAAATAATAATATAAAAATAAATCAAAATTTCCTACTCATTCACTGACTAATACTGAATAATTTCAGAATTTAAAACATTCTGTTTTCTGCTGGCTGATTGTTTTGGGTAAGTTTCTACTTAATTTGCATGCAACCATTATCTATATCATTCTGGTGGCATTGCAGTGAGTTCCTAGTCACATTGGGCTGAGGTTACCATGAAGCAGTAGTTGCAGAGGGTAGAGTAGAATCCTAGGTCTCAGATTTTGTAGATGAATTTTCTGGAATTGATCTTTCTTTCTTAAAGGTGGAGCTAAAGTCACCACTAATCATCTCTGTCTAATGATAGACTAGTCCTATGGTCGAATAGGACTATAACGACTTTACTTACACAGAAAGTGCCAATGACAGGTGTCACTCACTAGTGTGAGTGGAAGCCTGTGAGGCAGATAGAAAGCTGGGACAGAACAAAGAACTGCAGATGCTGGAAATCTAAAACTAGAAAATAAATTGCTGCAGAAACTCAGCAAATCTGGCAGCATCTGTGGAGAAAAAGCAAGTTAACATTTCAAGTCCAATGACCCTTCTTCAGAAAAATGTCTGCTGCCCATATTCTCGCCAGCATCAAGTACTTGTTGGCTAACATGGACCACCAGTCCACTGTCATAAATTATCATCCACATCTTCGCTCTCCCCTCCTTTTAGCTCAATACTTTTCACCAAGGTTTCAACAAAACTTTCCTATCTGATTGGCATTGATATTTGTTTAATGACACTTCTAAAGCACCTTCTATGATTGTACATAAATATAAGTTATTGTTTTTGTTGAAGCTGTAATGCAAATATATTAATGACAGAAAATAAAAACCATGATGCATATTGACCATGAGTGTATAAATTTCAATATGCTCCACCATTTGAGTGGAGAAAGCTTTCTAAAGTAGATCAGGGAGAGTATGTGAAATTCTCCCATCCCATGATGTAGCATGCAAATTCAACGCCGTTATTATTAGTGAAGAATATTTCTGATATGAGTAAAGCAGGCTATCATTTTCTGCATTATGTGCCTGGCAGAATATTGATTTGATTTGATTTATTATTGTCACATGTAATGAGATACAGTGAAAAGTATTGTTCTGTGCCCTAATCAGACAAAACATACCTTATATAAGTACATCAGGGTAACAGAACAGAATGCAGAATATATCGTCACAACTACAGAGAAGTTGCAGAGAAAGATCAATTCTAATGTCTGAGATTCATCCATAAGTCTGATAATAACAAGGAAGAAGCTGTTCTGAAATCTGTTGGTACATGTTTGCAAACTTCTACGTCTCCTGCCCTGTGGAAGAGGGTAGAAGAGGGGTGGGAGGGGTGGGAGGGGTCTTTGATTATTTTGGCTGTTTTCCTAAGGCAGCAAGAAGTATAGACAGAATCAATGGAAGGACGAGGCTTCATTCACAACTCTGTGTAATTTCTTGAGGTCTTGTGCAGAACAGTTGCCATACCAAGCTGTGATGCATCCAGATACAATGTTTTCTGTGGTGCATCTATAAAATTTGATAAGAGTCATTGTGGACATGCCAAATTTCCTTAGCCTTTTGAAAAAGTAGAGGCATTAATGCACTTTCTTGACTGTAGCATCGATGTGGATGGACCAGGATAGATTGTTGGTGATATTTACTCAGAGGATCTTGAAGCTGTCAACCTACTCCACCCCAGCACCAATGATACAGACGGGGGCCTGTCCTCCACTCCACTTTCTGAATGGCCAGCTCCTTCAATTTGCTGACACTGAGGGAGAAATTGCTGTCTTTACTCCATGCCAGCAAGCTTTCAATCTCTTTCCTGTGTCTCATCGTTGTTTGTGATCTGACCAACTACAGCACTGTTATCAGCACCACCAATGGCCACCAATGTGAGTGTATGAGGAGTATAGTAAGGGGTTGAGTATGCAGCCTTATGGGGCACTGGTGTTGAGGATTATCGTGGAGGAGGTGTTGTTGCATATTCCTACTGATTATAGTCTATGGGTCAGGAAGGTGAGGATCCAGTTGCAGAAAGGGGAACAGTGATCTAGGCCTCGGATTTTAGAGATGTGTTTGGTTACTATGTTAAAAGTGGACCTAGTCAATAAAGAGAAGTCGGATGTAGGTGTCCTTGTTATTCAGATGTTCCAGAGATTAGTGGAGGGCCAGAGAGCTGGCATCTGTTTTGGAAGTATTGTGATAGTAGGCAAATTGTAGCTGATTAAAGCAATCTGGGAGACGTGTGCCATTACTAACCTCTCAAACACTTCGTGATATGGATGTCAGAGCCACTGGGCAGTAGTCATTAAGGCACATAGTCTTATTTTTCATTGGCACTGGGCTGATGGTGGCTTTCTTGAAGCAGGTGAGAACATCACATCATAATAAGGAGAGGTTAAAGACATCTGCAAATGGCTCCCACCGGCTAGTCCATGCAGGATCTGAGTACACGGCCAGGGACTTCATGTTGGCCAGTCACTTTCTGTCGGTTCACTCTCAAGAAGGCTGATCTGACATCTGCAGCAGTGACTCGGTATAGGTACACCTGAGGCTGTTGGGGTGGGTGACATCATTTCACTGACCTTCTGTTCAAATCGAGCATAGAATGCATTGAGCTCCTTGGGGAGGGAAGCATTGTTGCCAATGATTTTACTCGACTTCACTATGTAGCCCGTTATACCATATAAGCCTTGCTACAGTTGAAATGAGTTTGTGCAGTTAGACTGGGATTCTGGTTTAGTCTGGTATTGTCTCTTGGCATCACTGATGGTCTTACAAAGGTCATAACTAGATTTCCTGGGTAAGTCAGGGCTACACGACTTGAATGCTTCATACCTGGACTTCATTAGGGAGTGGATCGCCCGAGTCTTCCATGGGCAACATACAGATTAACGTCTTTGGCACACAGTACTCTACATACTTAGTGTTAAGGATGGGCAACCGATGCACCCACATCCCATTAATGAAAATGTGGTTGTCAATGAAACTGGCCTCACAGGCTGTTCAGTTCATGGTTAATTAGGGATGGGAAACAAATGCAGATTTTGCTAGTGATGCTCAAATGTTCCAAAAGCATTAAAACAAAAGCACCCTGGAGACATTTTAGGTCGCTCATAAGTGCTTTGACTCATCATCAGTCAGTGCAGTGGGGCAATCAGAGAGGAATTTGTCAAAGGCTGCCACAGGTAGCCAGGTTGGGATGGCATGTAAGAGCAACACTGGCAATACCTCCAGATCTACAAAGTGACAGGGAGGTTGAGCACCTCTGAAGGAGGGCATGCTACTCACATTGTCAGGTTCCTCACAGTAATGAACTGCAGACCAAATGTTCTGCCATGCAGGTTGAGGCAAATACTAAATTACTTTCTTTACATTTTTAAGGTCTTCAGCAACCCTACTTATAATGTTACAACATGATTCTCCCCCATCTCAAAACAGTACAGATTGTTGAAAAGATTGTTGATCTTAATAACGATGACATGATGATTTTGTATTGTGGCAAGAATGCATTCCTGAATTGGGAGGAAATTCATATCCAAGAGGCTGTCACAGGGATTTCATGATCCTCATGTTTTATAATAATAAGTCAACAAGATAGGTGTAAACATCACTGCTAGAAGAATAATTTTCCAACTTTGTACTCCCAGCAGACAGCCTTGCTTGGCAGGAAGATATATTGAAAATTCATGCACCGCTACACGATTGGAAATGAGTGCTCCATACATGCCCGGATTTCCAATTTGCATTCCTGCTGGGTAAAGCTCCCCATAAGCAATGTAAAGTCTGATAATAACCACTGGAAGTGGAAATACTGAAGTACAAATGTTTCTGTGTAATGTCCTGTATCTGATGCAGTATACTGTGCAATTTTGAGGAACGTTCATGGAAAGTTCAAGAGAGGAAACAGAGGACTATGTCCATGCTTTCTTTGACTCTAAATTTAAAATAAATTTGTCTGGAACAAATGGAGCTTTAAACGAAATGAGGTCAGGATTAGCAGTCAGTGTAATTTAGTTTTTGCATCATTTATAGAATAACTATTCTATAACTCGAATAAACTTCCTTTCCTGGTGAAAAAATCTAATCATAAGGAAACACTCAAGATATTAGATTCCCCAGTTTTACCTCAATCATCATTTTACTGCATACAATTTCATTAATTACTGTTGTTCCAATATCAATTACTTTGAGAAAGCTGCATCTGACTGCAGAGAAATGATCAAACCACAGCCCAGCCAATAAAGCTCCCATCAACTGTGGGGATGTGGATGTGATTTGATCTTTGTACAATGTAACTGTTCACAATAAAAGTGATTAAACTATAGAGTACTTTAAAGTGACACAGATGCCATAAAGGTTCAACAATAGTTTCAGTTCACAAAAAGCATCGTTAATGTAAAATCGATGCCTCAAAGCATTCCACAGATAGATGCATGATGGACAAATGGCAAAGCAAGAAAACCTATCCATCTAGAATGGACATCGAAAGCAAGGCTGTAAAACTGAGTGTTGAACTGGTTTTAAAGGGGAACAGTGGAGAGTTAGGAACTTCTAGAAAAATGAGCCAGTTGCCCAATGGGATGAAGGAGAGGCATTCATACCACAAAAATACTTCAGAAGCGGAGAATTGATAAAGGACACGCAAGCGCAGCACAATTAAGTGAATCGTGCAAAGAATTTAAAGATAGGGACATGATTTTAAATTTAGCTCATTGAGAGCAAGGGAACAATGTAGTTGTTGTGCAAGACAGTGTTGACATGTGAGACGGGCAGATTTCGGGTGACCAATGCAGGGCAGGCCTAATAAATGAAAAGGGTACAATATTGGAGAAACCATTTCAGATGAGCAAGATAATACTCAGGGGAACAGCATGTACGTAGTAGAGTTTCAAGTAAGTTGGACATTATAGAGAATGTGAAGGCTGCAAGAGTGCTTGAGCATACAAGGACTTTACAAGAGTTTTACTGGAATTAAGATTAGGGTAGGGACAAGCACGTAATAATACTGCAAAGTTCTGTTGGCTTTATTGCTTTTTTACCTATGACTAGGACAACAGATGGTAAAATTCATTCAAGAAATGACTACCAATGGATTCTAAACAATGTGTGGCATTCAGTCTACAGGCATAAGCTTCTTTAAGGTTAAGCTATTTGAATTCCCCAATGTTATAAAACCTTAAAAAGCCCAGCCTTAAGACTGACACCCCAGCACTCTGCATGTGATTGTTAGTGATAGTTGACTTATTTCAAAGCTAAGAATTGAGAGTGTGGTGCTGGAAAAGCACAACACATCAGGCTGCATCCAAGAAGCAGAAGAATTTACATTTTGGGCAAAAGCCATTTTGACCAATGTGCTTTTCCAGCACCACACTCTTGACTCTGATCTTCCATATTCTGCAATCCTCACTTTCTCCTTATTTCAAAGCTAAATTGTCACTGTTACAAGATGTGCATAAACATTATAATGGAGAGGCGATGGCCTAATGGCAGTATTGCTGGACTGTTAATCCAGGAATTTCAATTCAATAAAGAATGATAACCATGAAACCATTACCAATTGTCAGAAAAACATATCTAGTTCAGGAATATCCTTTCGGGAAGAAAGCTGTTATCCTTGCCTGGTCTGGCCTACATTTAACTCCAGACCGACAGTAATGTGGCTGGCTCTTAACTGCCCCCTGGACAATTAGGAATGGGAAATAAATGCTGACCTAGCCAGTGATGGCATCATCCCATGAATGAATTTTGAAAAACCATGGCTGTAGACAAGATGAAATCAGCTACAATGACTCCTACAATTGTAATGTGTTGACATTCACTCTTCAGTTTAAGACATGGTAAAAAGAAAACCAAACAGGACAACGAGCAGCAAGTACCCATGGAACCAAACTACTCACAGGAAAGAATGGGAGAAAATTAGGAAAAATAAAGGGCTCCAACTGAATTAAGAGTATTAGCAGACATTGGCAAAAGCCTAAGGCCAAGAGCTGCCGATTATTGTTCATTCTCTCTGTTTGCATATACTTCCAGCCAATTAGTAAACCTTCTTCTTCTCCGCACATTCAGAACGGTCATTTCAGTAATGTGTCTGCCTAGTTTGTTTAATATTGTTCAACAACTTGACTGACAGTCCTGTTGGTATGTGAATTGAGATAGATAATGTACACATTTGCCCAAGGAAGGCTGTGTCTGTTCTTTTCATAGTGTGATCAGAAGGCTTTTCTCTCATTTCATAGATGCTCTGTCAACTATGTACAGTGGATAACAATTAAGGAATCAGTCATATTTTATATAGGGTTGGTATGCAAGAAGGAAGCTCAAGTCAAATACGTGGGCACAATAATTAGGCTTCAACCAAATAATCATGGCTGATATGAACAGAACACTTAGACAAATTTCCCGGTACAGTCCAATCATTTCAGTGAGAATTCATGAAGTTCAGCAATGGAATTTGTATGTGCTCTCTAGCCCAACGAAACATAGACATTTCAGAGAGACCAAAATGAAGATCAAAATTGAGCAGCAAATCTTAAACAAGGGCTGAATTTGTATGGATGAAAGCTGTGTAATCCTGTTATATACACTACATGACAGGACAGGTGCACATCTATAGAAAGCATACAATACAACTTAATAGGAATTTTTCATAGACCAACGCATTCTCACTGAGTTACTGACATGTGAACCATAAATATGTGGTTTTCACTGTATTTACTCCGAAGACAGCGATAAACTATTAAACGTCACCACTGACAGGATCATTAGGCAAGCTTTGCTGGTAGTGTTTGTACACACCAAGTTACATTACTCAATTCCACTATTCTTTCTCTGCAGGAAAAGGTTACAATGTCGTATTCTGCATATTCAGACTTATCAAGTCAATCATAATATAGACTTTCCCAGGAACCAGATTGTAGATTAAGACCAAGAGACTTCAAGGGGAGGCTATTTCTGGTCATTGCAAGCAACAAGTGAGACAGAAACATAGTGAAGGGGAAATTGAGGCTAATCATCCCTGTGTCCATTCTGTCCAAACGTAGATGCCCAAGATACAGGATGACTGTCCAAATCTCAAGACTGGGCATCCACGAGGCATTGTGAGCAATCAATAGCAGAATTGTACTCCAGCACAATCTGGAACTTTATGGCCCAGCATATCACCTAGTCAACCATTACCATCAAGCCAGGGGATCAACCCTGGTTCATTGGAGAGTGCAGGAGGCCGAGGAGCAGCACCTGGCATACCTGAAAAAGAGGTGTCAACCTGGTGAAGCTACTGAACAGGACTACTTGTGTGCGAAACAACATAAGCAGCTAGTGACAGATAGAGCTAAGTGATCCCACAAGCAATGGAACAGATCTAAGTTCTGCAGTCCTGCCACATCCAGTTGTGAATGGTGGTGAACAATTAAACAACTCAGTGGAGGAGGAGGTTCCACAACTATCTCCATTCTCAATGATGGAAGAATCCAGCACATCAATACAAAAGGGAAGGCTGAAGCAGTCATAGCAATCTTCAGCCACAACTGCTGAGTGGATGATCCATCTCTGCCTCCCCTAATGGTCCCCAGCATCACAGATTCACTCCATGAGTTTTCAATAAACAGTTGGAGACAGTGGATACTGCAAAATCTACTGACAACATTCCAGCAATAGTACTGAAGACTTATGCTCCAGAACTTGCTGCTTCCCTAGCCAAGCTTTTCCAGTATAGGTACTACACTGGCATCTACCTGACAATGTGGAAAATTGCTTAGATATGTCCTTCACATGAAAAGTAGGACAAATCGAACCCAGCCACTTAGTGTCCCATCAATCTACTACAGATCATCAGTAAAGTGATGGTAGGTGTCATCAACAGTGCTATCAAGCAGCACCTGCTCCGCAATGTGCCATTTCATTTTTTTAAGTTTTTGGACGGCACAGTGGCTCAATGGTTAGCACTGATGCCTTACAGCACCAGTGACTCGGGTTCGATTCCCGCCTCGGGCAGCTTCTTGTCAGATGTGGCAGTTTAAAGAGAGTTTAAGGGTTATTGTGGATTATATCTGCAATAAATGCTGTTGGTTGCGAATCTTATCAAATGGATGGGTTGGAGATACAGTTAGAAGCAAAGAGGAATTTGCAGCAGGAACAGTATGTGATGGATGGCAGTTATAGGAAGGGGGAAAAGTCTCAGATACAGTTACACAGATGGGGTAACTCCAGGAAAGGTAAGAGAGATAGGCAGCTAGTGCAGGAGTCTTCTGTGGCTGTACCCATTTCAAACAAGTATGCTGTTTTGGAAAATGTAAGAGGGGATGGATTCTCAGGGGAACGTAGCAAAAACAGCCAAGTTTCGGTATTGAGACTGGCTCTAATGCAACGAAGGGTACGTCGGGTTCGAAGAGATCAATTGTGTTAGGGGACTCTCCAGTCTGAGGTACAGACAGATGTTTCTGTGGCCAGCAGTGAAAAATCAGAATGGTGTGTTGCTTTCCTGGTGCCAAGATCAAGGGTGTCTCAGAGAGGGTGCAGAATGTTCTCAAGGAGGAGAGGGGCCAGCAGGAGGTCATTGTCCATGTTGGAACCAATAACATAGGAAGGGAAAAGGTTGAGATTCTGAAGGGAGATTACAGGGAGTTAGGCAGAAATTTAAAAAGGAGATCCTCGAGAGAAGTAATATCTGGATTACTCCCAGTGCCATGAGCTAGTGAGGGCAGGAATAGGACGATAGAGCAGATGAATACATGGCTGAGGAGCTGGTGTATGGGAGAAGGATTCACATTTTTGGACTATTGGAACTCTTTTGGGGTAGAAGTGACCTGTACAAGAAGGAGGGATTGCACCTAAATTGGATGGGGACTAATATACTGGCAGGGAAATTTGCTCGAGCTGCTCGGGAGGATTTAAACTAGTAAGGTGGGGAGGGGGGAGGTTGGGGTGGGTGGGACCCAGAGATAGTGAGGAAAGAGATCAAATGGAGACTGGTAATGTTGAGAACAGAAGAGAGTCAAACAGTCAGGGTAGGCAGGGACAAGGTAGGACTAATAAATTAAACTGCATGTATTTCAATGCAAGGTGCCTAACAGGGAAGGCAGACTAACTCAGGGCATGGTTCTGAACATGGGACTGGGATTTCATAGGAATTACAGAAACGTGGCTCAGGGATGGGCAGGACTGGCAGCTTAATGTTCCAGGATACAAATGCTACAGGAAAGATAGAAAGAGAGGCAAGAGAGGAGGGGGAGTGGCGTTTTTGATAAGGGATAGCATTGCAGCTGTACTAATGGTGGATATTCCAGGAAATACATCCAGGGAAGGTTTTTGAAATAAGAAAGGGATGATCACCTTATTGGGGTTGTATTATAGACCCCCTAATAGTCAGAGGGAAATTGAGAAACAAACTTGTAAGGAAGTCTCAGCTATCTGTAAGAATAATAGGGTAGTTATGGGAGGGGATTTTAACTTTCCAAACATAGACTGGGACTGCCATAGTGGCAAGGGTTGAGATGGAGAGGAATTTGTGAAGTGTATACAAGAACATTTTCTGATTCAGTATGTGGATGTACCTACTAGAGAAGGTGCAAAACTTGACCTACTTTTAGGAAATAAGGCAGGGCAGGTGATTGAGGTTTCAGTGGGGGAGCATTTTGGGGCCAGCGAACATAATTCCATGAGATTTAAAATAGTGATGGAAAAGGATAGACAATGTCCCATGAAGTTCTAAATTTTGATGGTATTAGGCAAGAACTTTCAAAAGCTAATTGGGGGCAGATGTTTGCAGGTAAAGGGACAGCTGGAAAATGGGAAGCCTTCAGAAATGAGATAATGAGAATCCAGAGAAAGTATATTCCTGTCAGGGTGAAAGGAAAGGCTGGTAGGTATAGGGAATGCTGGATGACTAAAGAAATTCAGGAATTGGGAAGAAAAAGAAGGAAGCATATGTAAGGTATAGACAGGATAGATCGAGTGAATCCTTAGAAGAGTATAAAGGAAGTAGGAGTATACTGAAGAGGGAAATCAGGAACGCAAAAAGGGGACATGAGATAGCTTTGGCAAATAGAATTAAAGAGAATCCAAAGGGTTTTTACAAATACATTAAGGACAAAAGGGTAACTAGGGAGAGAATAGGGCCCCTCAAAGATCGACAAGGCGGCCTTTGTGTGGGGCTGCAGAAAATGGGGAGATACTAAATGAGTATTTTGCATCAGTATTTAATATGGAAAAGGATATGGAAGGTATAGTAAGTGGGGAAATAGATGGTGACACCTTGCAAAATGTATAGATTACAGAGGAGGAAGTGCTGGATGTCTTGAAATGCATAAAGGTGGATAAATCCCCAGGACCTGATCAGGTGTACCCTAGAACTCAGGAAATGATTGTTTGGCCTCTTGCTGAGATATTTGTATCATCGATAGTCACAGATGAGGTGCTGGAAGACTGGAGGTTGGCTAGCGTGGTGCCAATCTTTAAGAAGGGTAGTAAGGACAAGCCAGTGAACTATAGACCAGTGAGCCTGACATCGGTGATGGGCAGGTTGTTGGACGGAATCCTGAGGGACAGGATGTACATGTATTTGGAAAGGCCAGGACTGATTAGGGATAATCAACATGGCTTTGTGCGTGGGAAATCATGTCTCACAAACTTAATTGAGTTTTTTGAAGAAGTAACAAAGACAATTGATGAGGGCAGAGCAGTAGGTGTGATCTATATGGACTTTAGTAAGGCATTCGACAAGGTTCCCAATGGGAGATTGGTTAGCAAGGTTAGATCTCGTGGAATACAGGGAAAACTAGCCATTTGGATACAGAACTGGCTCAAAGGAGAAGACAGAGGGTGGTGGTGGAGGGTTGTTTTTCAGACTGGAGGCCTGTGACCAGTGGAGTACCACAAGGATCAGTGCTGGGCCCTCTACTTTTTGTCATTTATAAAAATGATTTGGATGCAAGCATAAGAGGTATAGTTCGTAAGTTTGCAGATGACACCAAAATTGGAGGTGAAGTGGACAGCGAAGAAGGTTACCTCAGATTACAACAGGATCTTGATCAGATGGGCCAATGGGCCAAGAAGTGGCAGATGGAGTTTAATTCAGATAAATGTAAGGTGCTGCATTTTGGAAAGGCAAATCTTAGCAGGACTTATACACTTAATGGCAAGGTCCTCGGGAGTGTTGCTGAACAAAGAGACCTTAGAGTGCAGGTTCATAGCTCCTGGAAAGTGGAGTCGCAGGTAGGTAGGATAGTGAAGGTGGCGTTTGATATGCTTTTGGTCAGAGTATTGAGTACAGGAGTTGGGACGTCATGTTGCAGCTGCACAGGACATTGGTTAGGCCACCATTGGAATACTGCATGCAATTCTGGTCTCCTTCCTATCAGAAAGATGTTGTGAAACTTGAAAGGGTTCAGAAACGATTTACAAGGATGTTGCCAGGGTTGAAGGATTTGAGCTACAGGGAGAGGCTGAACTGGCTGGGGCTGTTTTCCCTGGAGCGTCGGAGGCTGAGGGGTGACCTTATAGAGGTTTACAAAATTATGAGGGGCATGGATAGGATAAATAGACAAGGTCTTTTCCCTGGGGTGGGGGAGTTCAGAACTAGAAGGCCATAAGTTTAGGGTGAGAGGGGAAAGATATAAAAGAGACCTAAGGGGCAACCTTTTCACGCAGAGGGTGGTACGTGTATGGAATGAGCTGCCAGAGGATGTGGTGGAGGCTGTTACAATTGCAACATTTAAGGTGCATTTGGATGGGTACATGAATAGGAAGGGTTTGGAGGGATATGAGCTGGGTGCTGGCAGGTGGGACTAGATTGGGTTGGGATATCTGGTCAGCATGGATGGGGTGGACCGAAGGGTCTGTTTTCATGCTGTACATCTCTATGATTCTATAACTGTCTGTGTGGAGTTTGCACATTCTCCCAGTGTCTGCATGGGTTTCCTCCCACAATCCAAAGATGTGCAGATCAGATGACTTGGCCATGCTAAATTGTCCCACAATCTTTGGTGCATTAGTCAGTGGTAAATGTACAGAAATGGATCTGGGTGGGTTACTCTTCAGAGAGTCAGTGTTTACAATCTGTAGGGAATGTAATCTAATTTAATCATAACCTGCTCAGTGAAGCCCAATTTGGGTTCCACCAGGGCCTGACCTCACAACAGCCTTGGACAAAACAGCTGAATTCCAGAGGTGGTGAGAGTGACTCCCCGAAATATCAAGGCCACATTTACTGAGTGTGGCATAAAGGAGCCCTCGCAAAACTGGAATCAATGGGCATCAGGGAACAAACTGTCCGCTGTTTGGAGTCATACCTGTCACAGAGGAAGGTGGTTATGGTTGTTGGAGTTGCCAGGATATGTCTGTAGGAGTTTCTCAGAGTAGTGTCCTCGGCCCAACCATCTTCAGCTACTTCATCAATGATCTTCCCACCATCAGAAGGTCTAAAGTGGGGATGTTTGCTGATGATTTCACAATGTACAGCAGTATTCGTGACTCCTCAGACACTGAAACAGTCCATGTTCAAAAGCAACAAGATCTGGACTAGTTTCGGCTTTGGCTGACAAGTGGCAAGAAACATTCACACCACACAAATCCCAGGCATTGAGCATCTCCAATAAAGAATAGTCTAATCACCATCCTTGATATTCAATGATGTTACTATTACTGAAAACTGCACCATCAAGATCCTGGGGGTTATCATTGACCAAAAACTCAATTGGACTCAATACATAAAAACAGTGGCTACGAGAGCAAGTCAGAGGCTCGGAATACTGCAGCGAGTGACTCACATCCTGACTCCCCAGCACCAGTTCACCATCTACAAGGCCCAAGTTAGCAGTGTGATGAAATACTTCCCACATGGCTGCGTGAATGTAGTCCCTACAACATTCATGACACTTGACATCATCCAGGACTAAACAGCCAACTTCATTGACACCACATCCACAAATCGTCAGTCCCTTCACCAACAGCATTCAGTAGCAGCAGTGTGTACTATCTACAAAATGCACTGCAGAAATTCACCAGAGATTCTTTGACAGCACCCTCCAAACCCACAACCACTACCATCTAGAAGGGCAAGGGCAGCAGATATGTGGGAACACCACCCATTGACAAAGTACCTCTCCAAGTCACTCACCATCCTGAATTGGAAATATATATTGTCGTTCCTTCAGTCACTGGATCAATATCCTGGAATCCATTCCCTAAGGGCATTGTACATCTTCCTACACCAGGTTAACAACGGCAGTTCAAGAAGACAGCTCATTACCACCTTCTCCAGGGCAACTACAACTGGGCAATAAATGTTGGCCAGCCAGCCAGCCATGCTATGGCCCATGAATAAATAATATAAAGTAAACGTATGGTCAGTAAATGTGGACATCTCTTTTTTTTTGAAAGAAATAGAAGGGCTTCTTCAATCTTGGAAAAGCTAGTCCTCCTTATTCATTGAACAACTAAGAGTTTCTCCTTACTGAGGAACCAAAGTAATTTTCCACTGCACTCCCTGCAAGGGACTTGGCAAGCTACCCCTTGTTTGTTTACTATCCAATAACCAATCCCCTGTTAAGGTAAACCCTTCATTAATTGTTTCTTCCCCTCCCCTCTCCACCTTACCATTTCCCTCACCCATTTGGTGCTTCCATCACATCCGACTTCTTCCCTTCTCTTGCTCTTCCCTATTTCCCATTCCCCCTTTCTACTTTTGTTCTTAAATCCCCCTAAATGTTTTCCCTTTCTTCTCCTCTTAACCTCTTTCCATGTGGTCCCTACTAATAAATCATTTTGGACCTGAAGATAGCATATTGTCTTGAGGTTTAACACTTCAGAAAATTAATTGTTAAGTTAAAATAAATACTTACAGATTGCAAACATTTTGTGTTCTCAGGATTTCCCATTTCTCAGCTCCGGAGTTAAAAATTCCTTACAAAAGTGGAAATTCTGGCAAGCACAGCCATCGCAAATGAAATGCTGCAGAGGTGCAAATAACCTTCTAATGCTATAGAGGACCTCTGGACTTCCAGAGGTTTCACATTTTACTGTGTTATCTTAAGAGCAGAGCCATAGCTAGCATTTACACAGGCTCCTCCACTGATAAAACCGAGCTCCATCTGGTGAAATCAGCTGGAACACACATACAGCATTCTATAGTGAATAAGTGTGTGCCACGGTAATCAGTAAATGTTTGTGGTAGTAAAACTGCTGTTGGAAACAATGAGCAATAATTACAGCAGGACTGAAAAAACTTTGCAGAAAATAAAGTTCCAGATAAATTCTAATAATTTTATACCAGGGAGTCCTTATTTTCACATGTTTTGTTTCCAAATAATAACACCAGAATAGTTTTTACATGAAGTTACTCAACCTTTCTGCTGAGGTAACAACAGGCATTCAAATTCGTCACTGTTCATAAAAAAAGAATTAAATTCTAGGTCTTAGTTTGCCCTCATTCTAAATTGCTTTCCAATAACAATTTATTTGTTATGCTTTTGTGAATTCAAATGCATTTACAGCTTACAGTAAAAGCTGAAGCCTTGTTCTAGTCACCTTCTATCCAAATCTCTCACTGACAAATGCAGCTCAGATTTTATTGGTATCATTGTGTCACCACTAAAATGGCATTCGCCTTTCTTATGAAAATATGAAGCAAAGGAAAGGACAATGACTCTCAGAATGTTTCCCTAGAGTTCCTGGTTACTTGCCTGACAGAGCAGGGAGGCAAATGAAGATAAATTAACACTGCTTCTTTTTGGTCAAAAAGGTTCAGCTATTAAACAGTTTAAGTACTATTACGCCTGTGTCAGAACTGATGAAGTGTGCATAATTGCGACAAAGCAGAGTGAATCATATTACCATTTGTCGTGCGATTTTCCACTCGCCACTCAGGATCCTTGCCATCCAATTGCCACAGGCTGGTATCAGAGAGTTCAGAGTTACTGGGGGTGGGGTAGTGTGTCATTACAATTTTCAGGAGCATGCGATGCAGACATCAGGCTTTAACTTGGTAAAAATAACAGACATTTTTATATTGTCACGTAAAGTGCACCTCTTTAAACAATGCAGCAATGTAATCCTATTAAGTGCAGCAGCAAGCTCATGCCTATGAAGTATTTTTGCAGCTCATACTAAACTGGAGGCTCTTCCAGTCTTTAATGGTGATATTACTGAGTGAATACAGGAAAGAAAAATACAGCATTGTGCACAATGCAATATGATGAAATTCAAAAGTGTTAAAGTGATCTTCTTTACTGGATACAAGGAAGATTCCTGTAATACTGAAGGGATTTAAGTAGGCTTATCTGTTATATCAACCTCTTGTTCTTTGCAGGGGAAGAAAGAGCCTTCCTTCTAGTGTTATATTGTGTAGGGATAAGATGTAACAGGATTGAATCCCTATTCTCACCACTGCCCAGCTGACTCATTCTTGGTGCCTTTCTCCTTCATTACCACCCACTTTCCTTTAATATGAGGTTCAGCCCACACCCCACCAGCAACCCCACACCTCCACCACATCCTGCTCTCATTCCCACCCTAAAAGAAATCCAATGAAGTAATTCATAAATTTCCCAATGCAGCCACAACACCCCATCAAATGATTTCTCCAATTATGTTAACGCACTGCAATAGCCACTTCAAAACTCATTTACCTGTAACATCTCACCTCAGCCATGACTAAAGCTTCTTCTGCACTTTCTATTGCCTGCCTGACACTTATGCCCCAGATGCATAAGGTCTTTTTTTCAGTTTGTTGGCAAGATAAAAACTATTATTTCAGCTCCCACCAGCATTAACGAGTTGATAGCACTGATTCCCATCAACTTCTCTCAAACTAAATCCAACATTGCATCACCTCAGGATCCAGTTGAAACCTGTGCAAGATTTTTCTGCCGTACATCCAATGTGCTACAAAATCACACTCACTGACATCTGAAAGATTTCCCAATGGGCCTCTCTCTCACTGCTAATGAAAGCTTAATCTATGCTCGCATCAATTCAAATAATAATTTCTATGGTAATAATGGAAATCAATCTAATTAGTTAATATTTCAATATATATATCAGTTTTCTTCTCAATAACCTAATTCATCAAGAACAGTTTTTAAAATTAATTTATTAAGTGTAGTTGGCAGAGAGGGAGTTCCAAGATTTTGACCCATGTTAGGGACCAGGGCAGACCCCCTCAAAACATTTCAAAAACGTAACCCAGACCCTAACTTTGCCAATTGTTTTTAGTACGTGTAACGCAGATATTCCAGGAGGGATGCAGTTGGTCAAACCACATAGTTTTAAACAAAACAGAACTTATTTACAAGATTACCGAATGAAACACAAACAAAAGAGAACAGAATACCAAATAACCTATCCGAAAACCCAACAAATTATACCAACTTAATGTGCTGTTCCCAATATTGCAACAATTCCCATAAACACCCTTGGCACATAAGGTAAAGTCAAATACAGGATCTTACAAGAAAGAAGTCAGAGAAACAGGAGGATCAGCGCGGACCTCCTTCTTTGGGTCCAGCAGCTTTTACAACTGTCTGATTGCTTTCACTGAATAGCCAGATTGTCAAAACCAAAACAAACCAGAGAAAAGCTGAGCTGGGAGAACTGTCCACTCCCCTTTCATTGTACAAGTGTGTTTTTAAAAAAGACTTGAGGCAGTATCTGTTAGGTGTAATCAAACTGGCCCGAAAACACATCCAAGCCCAGATGTTTCAGGACCTGTGTTTTTACAACCTCCTGAAAAAAAAAGCAAGGACAACACCGTGTTGAAGGAGCAGCATCATCCCACTCAGCAAACCTGAGAGAATGGCAATATAGTTCTGGGTCAGGATGCTGAGAGCCTTGGAGGAGAACTTGTACATGGCAGGCAACCTGAGCATTTGTCACCTTTGTCCTTCTAGATGACAATGCTAATGGGTTTGGAAGCATATGTCTAAGGAGCTTTGTAAAGTTCCTGCAATGCATCTTGTATACAGTTTGCACTGCTGGTCTCAATCATCAGTGAAGAGAGTGAACGTTTGTGATTGTGATGCCAATCAAGTGGGTTGCTTTGTCCTGGATGATGTCAGGCCTCTTGAGTGCCATTAGAGCTGCACTCACTCAAGCAAATGGGTAATATTCCATCACTCTTCTCATTTGTGCCTTGTATTTGCTGGACAGGTTTTGGAGAATCAGAAGATGGGCCTATTATGCAGGCACAGTAACTATAGGCTAGTTTAGTTCTGTTAATGGTCAATGGTAATCCCCATATTGGTGCTGATAGTAAGGTATTCAATGAATGCCATTGAACATCAAGTGGCAATACGATTGTTTCAGGATGGAATTTGCCATTTTCTGGCACTTGGGCAATGCATATGTGACTTGCCACTTTTCAGCCCAAACCTGCATATTGGTCATGGCCTACTTCAGTACCTGAGAAGTTTTGAAGGTTGCTAATTATTTGCAATCAATCACTGACAAACATCCCTCCTCTGCTCTTTTGATAGAAGCAAGATAACTGATATTGAAGATGAAGATGCTTGAGCCAACACTGAGGGGCTCCTGCAGAGATATCCAGAGCAAAGATAACTGACCTCTGACAGCCAACAACTAGAAGCATCTTGCTTGTTTTAAGTATGACTCCAACCAGGGGACAGCTTGCTTCCAATTCTGATGGACTCTAGTTTTAATAGGGCTCCTTGATGCCACAATCAGTCAAATGCAGCCTTGAAATCAAGGGCAATTACTTTCACCTAAATGCTGGAATTCAGCTCTTTTGTCCATGTTGAACTAAGGCTGTAATGAGGTTAGGAGTGGAGGGGCCCTGTTAGAATCTAAACAAAGTGTCGGTGAGCAGGTTATTTCCAGGCAAGTGCTGCTTGATAGCACTGTTGTTGACCCTTTCTATCACTTTACTGCAGTCAATATGATGAGTATGCTATGTTTATTTAGAGTATAAAACATCACTAGTTGTCGAGTAAAAACATATGACCATGATAAGTAGTAAGTAATGGACCAGTTTGAGCATGTTCGTCGAGCACGTGTGAACAGCTTCATCTTTCTTCTCATTTTTATTTCCTTCCGAGAACCTCATGTCTTCATGAATTCACGAACTGCCCAAGAGTTTTAGCACTGATCTCCCATTAAGACTTTCTCTTCATTGCCTACTGTACAGAGGTCTCCCAATGCCTTTTATACTATTTTCCAAGAGTAGAGCTGGATGGATTATTGACAAGAGTTTATTGTCTCACACACATGTTCTTTATTACAAATGTATTGTATTCTTTATCTAAACTAAGGGGTAAAAACTTCACCTAATGACCAATATTTGGCCACCTCCTGTTACGTTCCTGAGCCTTTGCACATACCTTGCACATCACCAGAGCTTCACACCATCTTTTCGCATCTCACCTGGAACTAGTTACACGACTGGTTTCATTATTGTCTTCCACATAATCTGCAGCCTTCTAACTACATTTCAGAGCTCGTTTTCTTGTGCTGGTTTGTTAATGAACTGTTTATTCTTCATCAGACTATCAGATTGCACTATAGTTTGCGAAAGTGACTTCTATTCTAATTCAACACACTAATTTTGCATTGAAGCAAGCATCTTAATATATCAAGGTTAAATGTAAAGCTTAGCATCGTTTTGTAGTGATTATAGTTCTTTGAAGATCTATCCATTGCTCTCCTACTTTTTCAGAGGGTTTCAGAGGGCTTATCTAACCCTGGCCCTTTTTCAGGCTAGCTACTGCTGTCATCACCCAGGAAAACTGTCTGCACCGTACTGTTTCAGAGAAATAAAACGTGAAGCAATTTCCAATGAAACAAAAATACTTATCTATCCTTTTACCAATAAGTAATACAGAATAGATATTAATTCTAAGCATATTTCTAATTTCTAATGTTTTCAATATCCTTAATGCAAGCCTCCCTGATTCACAAACTAAAAATAATCCAAAACTCAATTGCCTTTATTTACTTCCTTACCCTCTACTCTTCACCCCCCCACCACCCCCACCCCCCCCCCCCCCCCCCCCCCCCACCGTAAAAGTAGTCCACCCATTTCTTGAAGTAGAAAATTCATATCAAATTAGAATGAGCAGTGATATAACTCTCCTGTAGATTTAAATGGAAAAGTTGGAATTGAGATGCAAGTTCATGTGATGACTTTTAATTTTGAGTTTAAAATTCATTGCATAATTTCTTTACACTAATATCATAAGTCATTGTTTCAAATAACTCCTACCTGAGAGTTCAGGCTTATTTTTGAATCCAAAATTATAGCAAGGAACCATTTAAACTGGGAAGCCTTCTGCTTTTCTTGCATGTTTGCCAAGATCCCCATGTAACAACATAAAACACAGAAAAAGAAAAGGCCATTCAGCACATCAAGATCTTATGGATGACTTTCAGACAGGAAGTTGTATAGTGTCTGTAAAGTTAAGCAGCACATTTCCACAGTCCTAGCACTGTTACTGGGGTTCAGTCATAACAGGGCCCAGTAGGGTAGTGCAAATTCTCCAGATAATACTTCTCATGCTCAAGGAAGAAAATCCAGCTCGGAGACAGGAAATTTCACAAGTTCAGATGCAGATACCACAATGCAGGTGCTCCTCCATAAATGTAACACATCAATGTGCCAAGCGCTACTGAGTATTGGAACAGGAAGATAGGTCAGATGAGCGCATGGCTAAAAGGAAGGTGTAAGAGCGGAGAGCTTTAGATTTTTGAACCATTTGATGGATTCTTGGAACCTGTATAAACTGAATGGGCTGCACTTGAATGGAATAGGTCCAATACCCTTGCTGGGAGGTTGGATTGTGCCACTGGGGAGGTTTTAAACTAATTTGACAGGGGAACGTGGCAGATAGTTGATGTGAAGGCAGAAGCAAGGTACAACTGAAGGTAGAAAGAATGTCAGTAGATGGAGAAAACACGAACAGGCTAAGGCACCTGGGGAGTTTGGAAAGCTAAATTGCATCTATTTTAATGCAAGAAGACTATCTAGTAAGGCAGATGAAAGTACAGCATTGATCAGTGTGTAGGATACTATTACAATCACTGTGACGCGGTTGAAGGAATGAAAGGACTGGCAGCTCAGCATCCCAGGGTACAGAAGTTTTCTTTTTGGGAGGAGGGCAGCTAGAGAGATGGGGTGTTGTATTATTGCTAAAGAAACCATCATTACAATAATGAGGGAGGCCGTTGTAGAAGGGTCTTGAAATGAGGCCATCTAGATATAGCTTAGAAATAAAGAGCAATTACCTTTATCGGATTATAACACCGCACCCCTGACAGTCAGACTGAGTTACAGGAAAGATATGTAAGCAAATTACAGAAAGGTGTGAGAGAAAATGGGTCATAGTTGAAGGGAACTTCAACTTTCCTAACATTAAGTGGAATTACCTTAGCATGAAAGGATCAGATGGGATGGAAATTTTATAGTGCATCCAGGAGAGCTTTTTGTGCTATTGCATAGATAGTCCTAGTTGAGAGTGTGGTGCTGAAAAAGCACAGCAGGTCAGGAAACATCCAAGGAGCAGGAGAATCAACATTTCGGGCATAAGCCCTTCATCAGGAATGAGGTGAGAAAGTGAGGACTGCAGATACTGGAGGTCAGAATCAAGAGTGTGGTGCTGGAAAAGCACAGCAGGTCAGGCAGCATCCGAGGAGCATAGCTAGTCCTACTACAGATGGGGCAGTACTTGACCCAATCCTATGAAGCTGGCCAACTGGGTGAAGTTTAACTGGGCATACATTTTAGGGATAGTGATTGTAATTCAAAGTTTCAAAGTCATTATTCAAAGGAATGAGGATTGTGCATAAATTAAATGGCTAAACTGAAGGAAGGCCAATTTCAATATCATTGGACAAGATCTAGCAAAGACTGGAAGCAGTTACTTGCAGGTAAGTCAATGTTTTGAAAGTGGGAGCCTTTTAAAAGTAGTAATAGTGAGAATTCAGTTCCTCGAAGAGTGAAGGTCAAGGTTAGCAGGTATAGAAACCCTAGATGTCAAGGGATATTGAGAGTTTGATAAAGAAAAGAAGGAAATGTTATACTGCACAGGAATTATGAGTGAAGCTGAGGCTTGAACTTGAAGATCCCAACTCTTATAAGGCAGCTATGGAAATGTTGGGAGCTCGTGTTAAAAAAAGGGAGAGCTTTCAAGAATGTGATAAGTAATCAAAGACTTTCTGGGGCAAGCAATAAAGAACAAATAAACTTTGAGTTGAGGATTTTAGTTTAAAGTTTCTGTTTTTGTGTTTATTGCACATTTCACTGTAAAAGTACAAGTAATTACTTAAGATAATCTAAAAATAATACTTGCTTTTGAAAATGTTCCTATACAGTAAACGCTTGTTTCTATTTAAATATGAAATCTTGTGGTGTAATTTCTTGTGGTTGATCAGCGGGTGTTCAAGTTTCTATTTAAACTTTAATGGCCTCTATGGGGTCCATAACAGAATCTGCAAATAACTTGGCACTGCTTTCAAAAAGACTAGAATTCTGTAGTGCGGTGTTAACATATAAAGGGATCATTGAGATTTCATTCATGTTGGCAAGTTAAATGGGAGGGGGCGAATACCAGTTCCTACTAAAGTAATTTTTCATCATTGATTTTAGCTCATTTGTTACAGTAAAACATTTTTAAACAGGAAATATTCTTGTGTGATCATTTGAGTCAGTCACTGGGAATTCAAAGCTCATTTTAACAGTTACCAGTCTCTACAGGCTTCACAACAAAGGCCATGGACAGCAGTATTCAATGATGTCATGCAGGGTAGGTACGGAAAACCAGCCATCAATTGAAATAGCCTTTGCTACCTATTATCTTGACATGAACAGCAGAAAAACTGAGGCTGGGGTAAAGATATTGAGGTGGAAATACTTGGTCTTCACAATGACAACAGATGTGTTCAGGTCATCTCAGCATCAAATATAATCCCAAGATTTGTAACTGTCAGATTACTTTGACTATTGCCACAATGAGGAACCAGCAGCAGATGATATGCACTTGGGTAAGTGTTGAGGGACAAATGGTGTCTACCAGCAGTTAGGAAAAAGGTAAAGCAGACAGATAAGTTTATCATAATGAAGGGAAGCTGGATGGTGATATGCAGGGAAAGAAAAAAGGTGGAATAAAAATGCAGGAAATAGAGAAAAGTTATCACTGTGATATCTGCGGACCAGGTTCAAGGAAGAAATATAGCATTGGTTAGTTTGATGGGGATTCAGTTCCACTTGACCTTCTTGAAACTGATTGTTCTCCATTTCTTAGTCTCTCCTAGCTTTCAAATAAGACAAAATATTACAATGCTGGAAATCTAAAATAAAAAGAAGAAATGTGGGAGAAACTCAGCAGGTCAGACAGTATTTATTGGGAGAGGAAAAGAGTTTATGTTTTGAGTTCAATATGACTCTTCCTCACAGTGCGGATCATTCACGAGGTTGAGGGGGTAATTGAGGGGAGTTACCGACAGTTGGTCACTCCTGAGGCTCAGGATAAGGATAGATGGGTTACAGTCAGGGGAAGGAAAGGGGACAGACAGACAGTGCAGGGATCCCCAGTGAACATTCCCCTCAGCAGTAAGTATATCGTTTTGATTACTGCTGGGGGGAGGGGGGGTGGAGGGGGATGACCTACCAGAGGGAAGCCATAGTGGTCAGTTTTCTGGCACTGAGCCTGACACTGTGGCCCAGAAGGGAAGGGGGCAGAACAGAAAAGCGCTAGTGGTAGGAGACGCGATTGTTAGGAAAATTGACAGGAGATTTTGTGGTCAGGATCAGGATCAGGTTTGTTGACTCCCTGGTGCCAGGGTCCAGGACGTCTCCGATCGGGTGTACAAGATTCTGAAAGGGGAGGGCGAACAGCCAGAAATCGTGTTACATATTGGCACCAATGATATAGCCAGGAAAAGGATCGAGAATATAAAAAGTGATTTCAGGGAGTTGGGTGGAAGCTGCAGAGCAGGACGAACAGAGTAGTGTTCTCAGGTTTACTACTGGTGCCACGAGATAGTGAGGTGAGGAACAGGGAGTGGGTGTAGCTTAACATGTGGCTGCGCAGCTGGTGTAGGAGGGAGGGCTTCAGATATGTAGATAATTGGGATGTCTTCTGGGGAAGGTGGGACCGATACATGAAGGATGAGTTGCACCTGAACTGGAAAGGGACCAATGTCCTGGGTGGAAGGTTTGCTCGAGTTGTTCAGGAGGGTTTAAACTAGTATGGCAGGCGGGTGGGAACCTGAGCTATATACTGGAGGTAAGAGTCGATGGAGATGACGCAACAGCAAGAGGTAGCGCAGCCAGTGGGAAGGAATTTCCTGGGAAAGAACCAAGGGATCGGTTAAAGTGTGTTTACTTTAATGCAAGGTATATCAGGAATAAAAGTGATGAGCTTAGAGTATGGATCAGTAACTGGTGCTATGATGCTGTGGCCATAATAGAGACATGGGTTTCTCAGGGGCAGGAATGGTTGCTGGACGTTCCAGGGTTTAGAACACTCAAAAAGAATAGGGAGGAGGGAAAAAAAGGAGGGAGTGTAGCACTGCTAATCAGAGAGGGTATCACAGCTACCGAAGTTACCATTGTCGAGGAGGGTCTGCCGACTGAGTCAATATGGGTGGAAATTAGGAACAGTAAGGGAGCAGTCACCTCATTAGGGGTTTACTACAGGCCCCCCAATAGCAGCAGGGAGATTGAAGAAAGCATTTTTGCTTTCTTTTGGAAAAGTGTGAATGTAGAAGCGTAGTTGTAATGGGTTACTTTAACTTTCTCAATATTGACTGGAACCTCCTTCGAGCAGATGGTTTGGAAGGAGCTGTTTTTGTAAGGTGTGTTCAGGAGGGTTTCCTAACTCAGTACGTTAACAGGCCGACGAGGGGAGAGGCCATTTTGGATTTGGTGCTCGGCAATGAGCCGGCGCAGGTGTCAGATCTTGCGGTGGGAGAGCATTTTGGGGATAGTGACCACAACTGCCTCACATTCTACATAGCTATGGAGAAGGAGAGAAGCAGGCACAATGGGAGGATATTTAATTGGGGAAAAGGAAACTATGATACTATCAGAAGTACATTGGGAAGCATGGACTGGGAGCAATTGTTCCATGGAAGGGACACTATAGACATGTGGAGACTGTTTAAGGAACAGTTGTTGCGAGTGATGCACAAATGTGTTCCTCTGAGACAGGCAAGAGGTAAGATAAAGGAACCTTGGATGACAAGAACGGAGGAGCTTCTCGTCAAAAGAAAGAAGGCAGCTTACGCAAGGTGGAGGAAGCAAGGGTCTTGCTCAGCTCTAGAGGATTACAGGCAGGCGAGGAAGGAGCTCAAAAATGGTCTGAGGAGAGCCAGGAGGGGGCACAAAAAAGGCTTGGCAGAAGGATTAGGGAGAATCCAAAGGCATTTTACACATACGTGAGGAATAAGAGAATGATCAAAGAAAGAGTAGGGCCGATCAGAGATAGCTCGAGAATTTGTGTATAGAGTCTGAGGAGGTAGGGAAAGCCCTAAATTAGTTTTTTACTTCTGTCTTTACTAAAGAAAAGGACCTTGTAGTGAATGAGGAGCAGGTAAGCATGCTGGAACAGATCGAGATTGAGGAAGCTGATGTGTTGAAAATTTTGACAAACATTAAGATTGACAAGTTGCCAGGGCCAGACCAGATTTGTCCTTGACTGCTTTGGGAAGCGAGAAATCTGATTGCTTCGCCGCTTGCAAAGATCTTTGCATCCTCGCTCTCCACCGGAGTCGTACCGGAGGACTGGAGGGAGGCAAATGTAATTTCTCTCTTCAAGAAAGGAAATAGGGAAATCCCCGGCAATTACAGACCAGTCAGTCTCACGTCTGTGGTTTGCAAGGTGTTAGAAAGGATTCTGAGGGGTAGGATTTATGACCATCTGGAAGAGCATGGCTTGATTAAATGCACTCAGCATGGCTTTGTGAGGAGCAGGTCATGCCTCACAAATCTTATTGAGTTCTTTGAGGATGTTACTAGACAAGTTGATGAGGGTTGAGCGGTGGATGTTGTGTATATGGACTTCAGTAAGTCATTTGATAAGGTTCCCCATGGTAGGCTTGTTCAGAAGGTCAGGAGGAATGGGATACAGGGAAATTTAGCTGTCTAGATACAGAATTGGCTGGTCGACAGAAGACAGCAAGTGGTAGTGGAAGGAAAATATTCTGCCTGGAAGTCAGTGGTGAGTGGTATTCGTAGGGCTCTGTTCTTGGGCCTCTACTCTTTGTAATTTTTATTAATGACTTGGATGAGGAGATTGAAGGATGGGTTAACAGGTTTGCAGATGACACAAAGGTTGGAGGTGTCGTTGACAGTATAGAGGACTGTTGTAGGCTGCAGCGTGACATTGACAGGATGCAGAGATGGGCTGAGAGGTGGCAGATGGAGTTCAACCTGGATAAATGCGAGGTAATGCAGTTTGGAAGTTCGAATTTGAAAGTTGAGTACAGGATTAAAGACAGGATTCTTGGCAGTGTGGAGGAACAGCGGGATCTTGGTGTGCAGGTACATAGATCCCTTAAAACTGCCACCCAGGTGGACAGGGTTGTTAAGAAAGCATATGGTGTCTTGGCTTTCATTAACAGGGGGATTGAGTTTAAGAGCCGTGAGATCTTGTTGCAACTCTATAAAACTTTGGTTAGACTGCACTTGGAATACTGTGTCCAGTTCTGGTCGCCCTATTATAGGAAAGATGTGGATGCTTTGAAGAGGGTTCAGAGGAGGTTTACCAGGATGCTGGCTGGAATAGAGGGCTTATCTTACGAAGAGTGGTTGACTGAGCTCGACGTTTTTCATTGGAAAAAAGAAAGGAGAGGGGACCTAATTGAGGTGTACAAGATAATGAGAGGCATAGATAGAGTTGATAGCCAGAAACTTTTTCCCAGGGCAGAAATTGTTAACACGAGGGGTCATAGTTTTAAGCTGTTTGGTGGAAAGTATAGAGGGGATGTCAGAGGCGGGTTCTTTACACAGAGAGTTGTGAGAGCATGGAATGCGTTGCCAGCAGCAGTTGTGGAAGCGAAGTCATTGGGGATATTTAACAGACTGCTGGACATGCATATGGTCACAGAAATTTGAGAGTTCATACATTAGGTTAACCTCACATGAGGATCAATGGTCGGCACAACATCGTGGGCTGAAGGGCCTGTTCTGTGCTGTACTGTTCTATGTTCTGTGTTCTAATGTTCACATAAATGGGATTTGTATCCACTACAGGGCCTTGGTGTTGGTTCAAGACATTTCACAGGATCAGGCTAATCTACGGTTTTCTTTAGTTGCAGGATACCAGCATACACTTGAAATCTATACTGAGGTTCTACTTGACTTTCTGAAACAAAGTAAGTCTGGCAAAACTGGCATGAATGACTAGGAGGAATTTATTGTATTTGATTTCTGCCTTAGAAATATAAAATGTTGATGACTGCATTAGGTTCCAACTAATCCGAAGATGTCACTCTGGAGTGGGAAAGAAGTCCAGCTCAAGATTCTGATGGGGTCAGACATGTTATCACTGCCTTTCAATTGTTTTCATAATTATGTTTAACAAGTTAATATAACTTGTATATATTGTCATCCTGGAAAGAAGCTACACTTATTCAGACAAGTGCCTCTTCTTGTTAAGACTTACTAGTGGTTCATCTTATACTAGTGTTAACCAAAGAGGTTCTCAGACCCAGAATTAAAAGGAGTAGTGGTCGGAGAACTCTACACCAACCATTTACTTGAAATGATTAGTTCTGAAATACATTTGACAGAGCTTGTTATCAATCATTCAAAATGAGGATGGTGGGTCCATCAAGCTGCATAACACTGTCTTAATAACACCTGGAAGAGGAGTAGACAGTGGAAAATTTACAACCTTTAAAATGAGTGCTTGAAATGTCAGAACATTAAGACTGGGTCAAGTGATGGAAAGTGGGATTAGTATAGATAGGTTGGTACAGATTTGATGGACTGAAGAACCTCTATGTTGTATGACTCTGTGATATGAATGAGGCAGAGTAGTGGCACAAAAGATCTACAGGGTGTGAATCTACTTGCTCAGGTACATGACAACCCTACGGTCGAAGTCTGCCACTCCAAGAACTGAGGTCAACCAACTATTTGTTAAAAGGCATGATTGGGGGAAAGGTAATGAGTGCTGTAGGATTTGGATTTCACAGTAGTTTGGCCAACAACCCCCGGGACAATAATCTCAGTTTATTCAATGCAAATCATTTACACAAGTGTATCTATTACACTATTGTCAGAAAGAAACTGAACTGTAGCAAAGAAAATTGACCCTCATTAAAACTAGATGCCAAGAACACAGCATTGCCATGATGCAAATGCCCACATGCATGGCATATGGCATACCCTTGTGGAAAACATAACATATAGCATACCCTTGTGGGAAACATAACTCCAATGGAACATTCCAGTTACCTTTGCTCACTAATATGCTATGGTAGTCAAGAGGAAGATGTAATTCTTAAAACTGCAATTTTGACAAGATCTTTTCTTAGTGGAATATTTTTCCCATGTATGGTAATGTTTCTTTAACCTGAGTGGGCCCATTCCAGTTTCTTCCAAATATTTATTTTTTTCTGACTAATTCATAGGAGGTGGGGTTTAGTGCATGGGTAAGCATTTAACAGTGAACCACACTGTATTTTTCTGATATCAATAATGGCTTCATGGTCATCAATAGACTTTTAATTACAGTTTTTCAAAATTCAAATTCAACCATCACTCACTGATGTGTCACCTGAGTTTGGATTACTAGTCCAGTCACAATCCACTACACCATCACCTTTACTTCAGTTTATTCCATCATTATTCATATATTCTTTTACTTCAGCTAAAGAAGTTACTTTATTTTGCTTACCACCCACACCTGTTGGCAGTGCAGTCTGTCATGACAGATTTGTAAAGTATGCAGGCTTTAAAACTTGAGTCATGAAACTGATGTTGACATTTTAGTCATTCCATGTGAACACTTGGATTTTCAGCAAATAGTTCACTAGCTGTAGGCTGTGGGCCATTAAAATGTTACATTGATGTTTGACAGTAACTGTATCACAAACCAATGTAGAAGGAGCAAAAAGGAATGTGAAAATATACATTAAACGGCATGTAACTTGTCTCCGTTCTTGCTAACACCTCCCTGGCCCCAGACTGATGAAGTACTGATCTCTACAGATAAGCTGAACCTTCAGTCCAGACTTCCTCATACCAGAAGAAAGGTTTGGCACTGACATGTGCTGAGTAAGCTGCCATTAGCAGGGACTATAAAATGAACATGCTTCCTTGTTCCATTAATCTCCATGATAATTGATTTTTCAGCAAATACTACCTGCCCATCAGTGACTCTAGTCATTAACACCGCTGAAGTGACTGAGTAGGGACTGTAGTTCCACACCAAGCCCTGATGGACTAAAAATCTAGTGAAAGTGATAAAGTAATATGCAGCTGTCAGCAGCTTCATTCTGTTGCTATCACCATTCTACTCGTAGCCTTGTGATTTAATTCAACACTGGACTCCATTTCCACTGAACAAATCACTTTAGTAGCACACAAAACCACTTCAAAGTTGCTAAATACTCCCTGTTAACTTACAGGCTCTCAGTGTATTTTTTTATAAAGAAACAGTCTATTTCAGTTTGTCTCCACCTGTCTAGTGTACCATGACTATAAGCCCATGCATGCACAATCAGATTGAAGTGATGAGAACTTTAGAGGTGAATAAATCCCTGTGGTATAACAATGCATCCACTAGAATATAAAATCCTACACTTTGGAAATAATAACTATGGAGAAAGAGATGCTGTTGGTGTCCTGTCTCCTTTCTGACCTTCTGAGAGGAACAACAGGAACATTTCTTCACTGTACTTCATTACAAAATAAAGCATGGTTTATAAATAAAAAGAATTCTGTCATTGATCAGGCAGGATAACCTATTATTTCAAAGAAAAGATTAGCACAGCAGATGCTGGAGATCTCAAACAAAAACAGAAAGTGCTGGACAAACTCAGCAGGTATAACAGCGACTGTGGAGAGAGAAACAAAGTTGATGCTTCAAGTCCGGTATGACTCTTCAAGTTGCATCAAATTTGAAAGATTAAATTTGTTTCGCCCTCCACAGATGACGTCAAACCTGAATTTTTCCAGCTTTATTTTTAATATTTCACTGATTAACTCAGTTACTATAGAACAGACTATAAACCACTGACAAATCTGCCATAGTGAGTACTTTTCCCTGCTCTACATAGGTCATGTCCCTGAAAAGCACATTAAGTTAAGCTTTAGTACAAAATAAATAACTCAGATGCTAAAGATCTGAAACAAAAACAGAAAATATAAGAGAAATTTAGCAGGTCTGACAACACCTATGGAGAGAAAACTGAGTTCATGTTTTGAGTCTGGTGACTCTTTATCAAAACATTATCAGGGTTCTGATGAAGAGACACCAGACCTGAAATGTTAACTCTGATTTCTCCCCACAGATGCTGTCAGACCTGCTGAGTTTCTCGAGCAATTTCTGTTTGTGTTGAAATCGAATAGGCAAAATCTAAAAACATACTGTTAAAACTGTGCTTAATACAGTGTTATCAGTATCATCAATATCAGTATTTCACATGGCTATCATCTTATTTACTGAAATTTTAGTGACAATTTAGCATTGACCATCATCACTAGCAGAAGCAAAGTGTTTGTTTTTAATATCTTCAGGCCAAATACAAAATGATAAATCAGTCTTGGCAAGCTTCAAGTTGGACCTCCAGACACTGAATATATATTAACAATCAATCAAATGATTGTTTTAGCTTTCATGAAACCTTAAATTGCCTCTTTTGCTGCTGTTTTCATTTTGTAGCAGCTCCTTATGATATGACTTCAAATGGGAACCTTTTCATGGAGCAGTTAAGATTTGTCAAGTCTATGTTAGCCTGTCACAGTAATCCACAGATAAAACTTGCAGCCATTCAAAGTCTGATGGATCTAATTTTATCTGGGCAATGTTATGGTTATGGCCATAAAGGAAGAACTGAGGAGCTTTGGAAAGCACAATAAGAAACACTATACCCTGTGAGTAGGTCAGACAAAACCAGATGCTGTTGCTGCAATTGAAAATAATTAAAATACAATTTGATGTATATGCTGTTGTTTAACGCTATGTCTTTTTGCCAATTCCCAACTGTTTCCACAGACAAGTTCCACTGCTACGATATTATCTTCTAATATTCAGTACTATAACATGCAAGATATTCAAATATGGATTTTCCAATCACCGCAAGAGTGAGGACAAGGAACGAAAATCATCCTTAAGTAGAAGCCAGGTTCTTGAGTCATTATAATCAGAATGAGCAATGGAGGCTAAGTTTGGGTCAGTAACATCGCATCTCTGAACCAGAATGGTTGTGAGCTCAAGTCCCTCTCCAAGAACTTCAATGAAATATCCAAGTTGACTCTTCTGTGCAATGTTAAGAGAGTGCTGCACTGTTACAGGAACTGTCTTTCTCATGAAACGTTAAACTGAGGGCATTTTTCAGACACTAATTTCAAATAAAGGTACTTAGTGTCTTGGCCAATAATTAGCACCAATCTAAAATCATAGAAATAGATTACCTGATCATTAATAGATCTCTGTTGGCAGGAGTTTCCTGTGTGCAAATTTACTGATTTTTTTGTGTACTAATACAGTGACTATACTTCAAAAATGTACTTAACTGGCTGTAAATTGTTTTGGAAACTACCTCACTTGTGAAGGACACTATATAGAATTAAAACAGCAGCACAGGTCCACTTGGTCTACCTGATTCCTCAGATGCAACAAAGCCTCTTTGCTATTTGGACTGAGATTATATTTGTTAAACAAGTTCTCCTTAACAGATTTCAGGAATGCTTCCCCTTTAATATTATCCCAACTGATATTTGGGTAATTAAACTTTCACACCTTACCACTCTATAATCCTTGCACATCTCTATGACCTTCCCACAAATATGCTTTCCAGCCTCTTCTTCATTACATTTCACTCAATCACATGATCATACTTTCCTTTGTTTCTCCATTCTTACATCCTTCACTACAGGAGCATTCACCTCCTCCTCTCAAGGATATCTTTCAGGCCATTTGGCCCAACAACTCCATATTGGACCTCTGAAGAGTAACCCGTCCAGACCCATTTCCCTACCCTATTACTCTACATTTACCCCTGACTAATGTATCTAACCTACACATCCCTGAACACAATGCCAATTTAACATGGCCAGTTCACCTAACCTGCACATCTTTAGATGGTGAATGGAAACCAGAGCACCAGGAGGAAACCCACATTCACATGGGGAAGTCGCGCAAACTCCACACAAACAGTTGCCCAAAGATGGAATCGAATCTGCATCCATGGTGCACAGCAGTGTTAACCACTGAGCCACCGTGCCACTCCATTGTCTTCCCAAATCAGTGGTGCTATTTGACCTTTTTTTTAACCTTTCCTTATCATTTCTGCTTTATATTCTATTCTGTCCACACTATGTTTAAACCATGGTTCCATTATTGCCATTAGATCATGTTCCCACAAGGCTATTTGTGCTTGTAGTTCACCAGCCTCACTCCCACCTCCCCCCCCCAATCCCACCCCCTCTTTTGGCTTTATATATGTGCATGTTAATAGCCCTCGTAGACCTTCTTGGTCCCCACTGATGTAATATGGTACTACTTCTTTCTCTAGCTCGAGTTCTCACTCCATTCTGCATTTTATTTCTCTTTTCTAATTCCATTTATTGGATCCATTCTCTCTGCCAATTTGTGCAAAACTATGTCAAAACACATCCTTGAACTTGCATGAAGACATTGGTAAAAACAATGATTGCAGATGCTGGAAACCACATTCTGGATTAGTGGTGCTGGAAGGGTGCTGCCTGAACTGCTGTGCTCTTTCAGCACCACTAATCCAGAATGAGAATATTGGCCCCAAACCAAATGAAGTACAATTATTTTAATTTGAATCAATGCCTCTTACCCAAGAATAGGACCCAGCGCCTATTGTAAACCGGCATCACTGCTTCATCACCAAAAGAAAATATTCAATAATCAACTGAAACTATAGCACATCTTTCAGAGTTAAATGGTATTTGAAAAAAATCCCTCTACGGCCGACAAAGAGACATGTGCTTCAAAGGGGAATTAATTTTCCATAGGATTGTGCTTCAGATTCTTTACCATTTATGTCAAAAGACATCATAAAATATGCAAATATATATAGAAATACACGCAGCATCTGTCGCCTGTACAGGCTATTTGTTGGATCTCACTGCATTAGCAATTATGTAGCCATCAAAGATGTGGAAATAAAATATTGCATACAACCTAAAATTTCTATAGACCATTGTTAGATGTTTTGATTGATTTTTAAGACATAAGTATAAGCTCAATCCAAATAGAACTCTAATATCAATATCACCTACCTCTGATTTCCCACATTCAGAGTCAGACTTAGACAAACACCAACTGGAAGGTCAAAGGTTTACTCTGGAAGGGCCAAGGCAAAGAGAAGTTGCTCACTGGGACATCTCCAGTAATTGCATTATGTCAAATGCTTCAAATCAGAGGAGGAAAAGTGATATTAATATCATGGGAAATCCAACAGGCTGCATCAAATTCTTTTTTTTATTGATCTGGAAATTTTGTGGCAATAACTAAAAGGCAGGAAAATAAAAATAACACAACAAAAGAAACAACACAGAAAGAGACCAAGCAACACAGGCTATTGGGATCCATTAATTTTCTAGTGTTATTCTTGCAAATCTTGAGGTAATTGTTAATTTTTTCATTCTACAGATCAAACCAATTGTACTCAATTGTTTTTTGCAGACACTGGATTCAGAACATGACAATGAAAAATTACCATAAATAATAAGGCAGAAAGCAAAAATAAACAGATTCTTCATTACAATTTATTCAAAAATTAGTGTCAGTGTTTAATCTCAATTCCTTTTTTCAAGTAGCTTAATACAGCTCCCACCCTGGAGTTGTATATTTGTTCAGAGCACTGTTTGATTCATTACTTTAAATATGTGCGTTATTTGATATTGACTGTTAAATGTTTCCATACTTGGAACTTTGTGTCTGGTGTGAGTTAGTTTTATTCTCAAGGCTGATATTGTTTCACATCAAGGTCAATGCACTATGTTGTAATATATCCAGTATATTTTAACTGTAAAGTCAAAATGAGCTTTAACTTCTTTATATTTATAAAAACAAACTAGTCTCTCTTTCTAAAAATTACAATTCAACTGCATCATACAGACCTCTGTTTAACAATCTACAAGTGTTTTCCACTGAATTTTGTAACATATTTAAATACATTCTGACAGGTGATTAAATCAATTATCTTTCACAAAATATTTTCAGGTTCACGCAATTTTACAATCATGGTATACATTTTCTGACATGGTATAAACTGTGAAAGGCATTAAATACCCAAACTTGGCGTTTGGGTGAAGAAACTGCCATTGGATTTGGGTGCATGGGATTTGAGGCTGGGTCTCAGAAACACAGGACTCTTTAAGGACAATTAAAAATGGCTAATAGTTGGATATCACTTTAAAGCTAGGTATCTTCTCCTACCTCAACTTAAACTCTTAACAAGTTGACAAGAAAGGATACACCAGCATCTTAACAGCTCCAGCAATTACACAGCTTGGTCAACCAGGTGGAATGGACACTGGCAGCTGCATTATTTGCATTTCTGGGGCTCCCTGAATAGAATTGAACTGCTAGAAAAGTAACAATTTATCACACTTGCTTTGGTGCAACTTCTTTAGATAGAATTATTTTCTTGTATGCTTCCTTTCTAATGCTCTTCAGTGAGGCTCTGTCACTCTTCAGGGATCTTGAGGTTCTTGTCCAGAGCCCTGAAGGCATCTGTGACTGAACTGCATTTCTCAAGAATTTCCAAGCTGAAGAGATGGTAAGTAACTGACTCATACCCATTGCAGAACCCTACCAAATAACGTTCCTGAGAAATCAGTACAGATGGTTTTTAAAAGTGATTATCCAAAATTACATAACAACCCCTTTTCTATCTTTTATTTTGCTTGAGGATTCAAGACACAACCGACATCTTATTTCTGCCTCCTCATGATAAATAATATTGATGAAAACAAAGCAACTCCTTCGACATGGAAAGTTTCTACATTTTGTACTTACTTCACTGAACAAAGAAAACAATAATCCCACAATGTTATGAAGGCATGTTTGGGAAAGAACAAATCTCGCATATCTTACATATCTCAGTAATACCAACATTATACATGTACATCTTTATTAAGCCACATGCAATGCATAAGGACGTGGCAGTCTAATAATATCTGCCAGCTTCCTGATAATCCATTGAATAGTTCAACCATATAGACCGTGTATCACTTCAATGAGTTTATTGGTCTGTGTTGAATTAATTTGTAATCCACCACAATTCACTGTCCCTTGGAGGAGATGAAATGAGTAGATAGAGTGTGGTGCTAGAAAAGGCAGAGCAGGTCAGGCAGCATTTGACATGCAGGAGAGTCAACATTGCAGGCAGGATCCTTCACATTCCTGATGAAGGGTGTTTTTTCCAGCACCACGCTCCATCTACTCTGACTCTCCGGCATCTGCAGTCCACACTAGCCCAGAGGTGAAATGAGGAAGTGAACAGCACCTCTTACTTCTAATCATTATCTATTGTCTCTTGTTAAAATGGCAACATTAACTGTGATGCTTCCCAAGATGATTGACACATTTATTAATTCGGAGTTGAAAAGTGTACCACTGGAAAAGCACAGCAGGTCAGGCAGCATCTGAGGAGCAGGAGAATCGATGTTTTGGGCATAAGCCCTTTATCAGGAATGTGGAGATTGCCAGAGGACAACCAACCATCTTGGAAAAACCAAAGTTTTATATTCTGAAGAAGACCCACTGGACCCGACAAGTTAACTCTGCTTTCTCTCCACAGATGCTGCCAGATTTGATGAGTTTTTCCAGCAACTTCTGCTTTAGTTTCAGCTACTTGGAAACTTAGTTCTACAAATGGGCAATGGAAGATGGCGATGGAATTCTGATTTGCCAATTCTACTGAGTGGAGACAATTAGAACAGAAAAAAAATCACAAGAAAAGAGATGTGGCCATCAATACAAGGACTTTAAAGGGCTGGCGGATCACAGAATTAGGTCAACTCCAGAGCCATTTAAAAATGGTGGGTGGGAACTAATCCCAGGATTCAATTTTCAGCAATTTGCAGTCACATGAGATAGGGTATGGGTAGCAAACCTACACACTCCTTTTCTGATGTGATCAGTCCCATTGCTTGGCTAGGCATCTTATGGCACCCTACAAGTTTTTTGGAGTCAGGCTAGCTTTTTCATGACTCAATGTCATTGTCCATGGCCTCCCAGAGGAATTGTGAACCCTTGTCTAGATATGGGAACCTTTTGAAAATTTTGGTTAATAGTCATACTGATGTCCCTTTCATGTCTCTCATACCACCTCAATCACCATTCATCTACAATGTACTGAACCATGCAATGAGCCATATAAAATTACCATGGCAAGTACTAGAATGCTGGAGAAAAATAACACCCATTCAGAAATCTGTTTTGAAAATTAAAACTGCCGTGTGAGACACTTTATTAAAAAGGTCAAACAGGAAAAGTATATTATCAATAAATGAAGCTTCACACTTCTTAATCTTGCCTGAATAAACAGTATTGATTAAGATAAATCCCAGAAGAAATTTCTCATTTTCCCTCAAACTGTCAATCAAGCAAAAACTCCACTTTGTCCAAAGGACACTTATTTGTGTTTTGGAGCTCAGCCAAGCATTTGTAGTGAGCTCAGACAGGAACAGATGTCAAGCCATCTGGTTTTGGTGATACAGCTCCCAAAGGGATTCATTATGAATGTTTGGCTGAGCTCCAGGACTCTCAAATGTATTGGCTCAGCAGGGGAATATTTGGAGTGTTTACTTTGCTTGACACTTTTATCGGGTTGCAGTTTTTTTTTGTGGAACAAATTTATGAATGATTGCTTTCCTCCCTTCAGCATTTCAACATTTGTCAATGGTATTATATGGCTCAGTTCCTCTGCACATAGTGCAAACCAACAGAGTGGGCATATAAGGGTCATGAGAAACCCTGGAATTGGCACAGAGAGATAGTGGAAAGTTGAAAGTGTGTAAGGGGTGAGTGATAATGGGCCTAATCACTTTCAATACAAGTGTCAAAGTCTAAGAGGACACAGGCCAACCCCCTCATCAATCTACCTCAGTGCTCATCTGTCAATGTTGGTTGGTCATGATCTCTTCTGTTCCTGACACCCTGGACCAAAATCTGCCTTTAATAAAACCCTTAAACTGAGTCAGATCCACTGAGTCAGGAAATTTCCCAACTCAAGCAGCCCACTTCAGTGGTCAAAATTTGGCCTGAGAGGCTCTTAGCTAATTGCAACAAAAACAATGTGCAGTGTATATAAAACCTCTTACCACCATTTGCAATGGTAAGATTACAAGTACAACCATGAATCCTCCAGCATGGAGTAAAGTTGTAAATAAATGGGATCTCAGAGAGTTAAGAGGTTGAAGATGAATTTAACATTAGTTCATACTTTCTTGTTGAACATTTGAGTTGGTTAAACTATCTGGTTTTAAATTTCTAGATCAAACAAATGCCCGCTAGGTTGTCAAGTCACACGAAGAACAGTACACAGTAGTGAACAGAGAATATCTTCAGAAGTTCATCTTGTCCTTTTCAAATTACATGCATGTTCAGAACTCAACTGCAAAGCTAACTTTAAAATCCCATTAAATCTCAAACATTGAGAGATTTCTGTAAAATAGTGGATTGTGTTCTCATCCAGAGTTTCTAATACATGCATTGTGAGAAGTGACAAGATATCAGCACCTTTGTGTGTAACATTCTACAAATTAGTCACTAAATCTTTCTTTTTTTTTTGCTTTGCAGTGAATTTCAACCTAATATAAAGCTCAAGGCTGAGGCCATCACCTGTAGGAAAACAGTGAATGTGCATATCACGTTTCAGTGCTGAGGACTGTGTTTTCTATGAAGTCAAGCTTAAGGGGGAAAAAACTTTAGATATTAATAATAAAGAAAATAATGCCAGTGTTCACATGAGGCCCTTTTAAATAACAAATGGTCAGCCAGCAGCTGAAGCACAGCTTCTATTCTACACAGAATTATTTGGAAATTCTTAAGAGCTGCAACCACACCAACACTCCACGCTCCAACAAAATAAAATAGCAGTATGGAAAAGGAGCCTCCTATTCCTTCCAATAAACAACATCACAGCTTGGCCAGAGATCAGATAACTATGGAATAATAAAATATTCACTGGCGTGAAGTTAAATTGGCCCTAAAATAGATTAAGGAGAGCCACATTATTTCATACTGACCAGTCGAACTGTCTCCTGAGGTTTTATTTTACAACAGCTCTTGCTTTAAAATGAAAATGTTTTCCTACCATAATGTTATCCAGCTAATGACAAGTAATTTAATGTATCAGTGATAAGCAAAACAAATCAAATACTCATGAAATAAAAAAGCAATCAATGGAACACAAAGTGGGGGAGGGGAAAAGAATATGTGTACTTTTACTGTCAATCTACTATGTCAATTATGTTCCTTTGCTTAATGTTTTCAAAATGGCATTTTTCATTACCTCAGGATTCTTTTGTGGATTTGATCGTTTATTTTGGCAGCATTTGTTACATTCTACAATGTCTGAGGTTCACCAGTAACATTGCACAATAGTGACTGTTTCTCTGGAATTAATTTGGGATTGGGTGGGGCTTGTGAGCACATATAAAGATTTCCACAAAAGAAGCCAAATTTTAATAATTTTCAAATTTAAGATTTAAACAAGACGTTCCATAATGGGAGTCCAGAAGTGTTCCAGACTGTTGTTCTTTTGAATGTGACACAAATCTTATTTTAAGTATCAGGAATGGCTCAGTGACAGCAATTCTGCTTTGGAGTCAGAAAGCTTTGGGTTCAAGATCCATTTGAGCCTGAAACTATGGAGGTTAATTACAAATACAGAGGGTAAATTGCATTCCTGGTTCCCCTTTTTCAAATAAAAGAGAACAAAACCAAGATCCCATCAATTAACTCAGGTGGGTACCAGCAGATCGCCCTGCCCTGCACCGTCACAGCAAGGAGAATGAAAGTGAGAAAATAAATAACAAAATGTGGCCTACATATGCAGATATTTTCTGTCCAGCTTATTGTGTAAAGTCTCCAAACTGAATGTTCCAACCTTTCAGTGGAAAGGGCAAAGTGAGAAAAATGACTAACATGTTGTCATCTTCAGAGTACCTCTATCATTTCTTAGTTTACTTCTGATTGAAATATGGCAGTAAAAATATTACAGGAAAGCAAAGACAGGTTCAATTGCATCTGGAAATAAATCCCACTTGCTATTCAATATGAAGGTACTTTGAATTATAAAGAGAGACTGTTCATATCAACTGAAATATTTATGCAACCATGTGCATCATGTTCTTTTAGTGAGAAGTTCTTTTACTCAAGACTGTTCCTAGCTGTCAATGATGAGTTCTCCTGATTAAATACGAAAAGAAACTGTCCACTTCTGTAACGCGAACATGACAGCATACTTGTTTCATTGAATTACATTTGAGAATTTCGCTGTCCAAATATGATATACTCAATAACGAACAGCAGGCTTGTTGCTTTGAGGAACAAGTGCTTCATTATTTTAAGACCCCAACACAAAATATTTGAAGAAGTTTTTCTTTTAAAAAATGAGACTATCCACATTAGCTGGTGAAACTAGGCCAGTTACGTGGTTATCGATTATTAATATCATTCAGACCAAGCACCCTTAACACAGTTGATTTGATTTGTAACAATAAAGAGGCTTTTCTCATTCCTGTCAAGTCTTGAGTTCAAGATGGGAGGGCAGTGACCCTAAAATCCATCTTGGAACCTTCTAATCAGTTAACAAAATCTTCCATCAATTCCAAGTTAATGTGCAATGATTTTTTTCCGAAATTTAGAACATTCTTCAATCAATATATCAAAGCTAAAACACATTAATCTTAAACAAAACATCAGAATTAGAAATCAATGTTCTCAAAATTACAAGAATATCTTGCAAATGTTTAAAAATTCTAAATTGAAAATTTAAGAGATATTAGGTTTCAATCAGATACACCATTTCCAGCCTTTCCAGTATTGCCCTGCTCCCCCCAACATGTTAAATTCTATATTCATGCCAGACATTTGATGAAGAGAGCAAGAAGCAAGTTGATTGGTATTATCAATACTGCTTTGTATTTGATCTTTAGCAATGCAAGGATCTGAATTCACTCCTCCCCGAAAACACATCCCATCCCAACAATATTTTCTTCCCTACTCCAAATACTTGTTCAAGTTTCACTCTCGAAATGAAAATGGAGCATTCAATTAAGAGCAGGAGTGAAATTTGATTTTCCTAGCTATGAAATCAGTCTTCTCTTCAATACAGCAAGTAAACCTCAAACTTCTATTTACAGTTGATTCTGACAAATGTGAAGATTAGGAAAGCCAGGCTAAAATTTTAAGGAAAGCACTTCTTTGCAACACATTTCTGGATTAGAATCCTCTGTACATGTCCATTAGGGTTACAACTGGAAAGAAAAGCAGAAATTGCTGGAAAAACTCAGATCTGGCAGCATCTGCAAAGAAATCAGAAGTAACATTTTGGGTCCAGTAACTCTTCTTTAGAACTTGTTAACTCTGATTTCTCTTCACAGATGCTGTGACACTTGCTGAGTTTCTCCAGTAATTACTGCTTTTGTTTCTGATTCCAGCATCTGCAGTTCTTTTGGGTTTTTGCTTAGGGTTACAACTGATGTCGTTTTTCACAATTTAAAAACTTTTACTGGGTGCTAATCAACATCTACAAATGTCCATTTCCCAATGCAGGTATAACCCTTTCTATATTTGTAGCACTCAGTCCAAGTACCTTTAAACATTACATTGACATCGAAACAGAATTCTGTGGTTCATTAGCTTCTTAATGAATGAACCACTTTTGATGGGGCTTAATTTGAATGAAATATGTTTGCAATCTTGATAAATTCTATCTAGTCAGCTGATTCTTCAATATGCATTGATATAAAGTCTCATTTTGATATTAATGTGTAGAAGAATACTTAATAGATTGTGCTCCTGCATGTTGATGAATAGATTTATTTTCAGATGAAAGCTAGTTCTGTAAAATTATGTTTGCATAAGCTTTAAAATAGTCAAAAACAAGAATAATGTCCACATCTATTTTCTGAATCTGTATTTTTAGTCAGATGTAATCCTTTTGCTTTAATTCATGCTTGGCTTTCAGACAATGTTTTGTATGTTTTACAAATTTGAGTTATGTTCATTGATAAAATACCTGTGATCCCCTGTTTTATATGATTCTAAAGTCACTGTGATAAATCTTTGGCCCTTGTGCAATCATATCACACAAAATTAAGTACTGTAATTGAGGAGCCATGGACTTTGTCCCCATCAGTACAAGTTTCTGTGGCAACCATGCTGTGAGAGGAAATGGAATGGCTGCTGCTTGGAACATGATATATTCAGCTTAAAATCAGACATTATAGATGAGGCCATGCTGTCCATTTATTGGAACAATTAGGAAATTGTCAAGCAGCATGCTCACGTCAGCGTTCATCTCCGAAAGGGAGCTCACTGCTTGTAGCACAAATCTGTTTTCCTAGCTTGGGTGAGTCCCATCAGCTCCAGTTAGTTTACCAATATAGTCACAATCAGGGCAGAAACCGTTTAATCTCTTGATGTATAACCAATCTAATCTCTTTTTTGATATGGCTACAGAGTTATTGGAAATAATTTTATATAAATCTTGCAACAAAACTGGACTCTAACATTGAACAGATATCACATACGTGTATGTATCCGTTTATACATACATGTATGTGCACTTCCTTTGTGCCACTTATTTTCCACTGTACATTCTTGAAGCAAAGCTACACCTCCTGAAGGAATCAGTGCTCAATACATCTGGATTGGTTTGTTACCTTCTAGGGCTGGTGTTTCAATTATGTTACAAATACTGAGTTCACAATATAAGAGCATTCAACTTACAGCTCAAGTTATAATGTGACCTTCAATATTGTAAACAATATATGTTTTAAAGCAACTTGAGATGTAATAAATAACTTGAAAGGGATTTTCTTACTTTAGCTGTGTAAGATGTTCACAAAATAGCAATCAGACCAATCTAATAATACAAGAACAAGGACAGCAGAAGATAGCCCAACAGCAACAAGTTAACTGCTCAAGGCAAGATTTCAAAAAAATGACTGGCACACATATAGTGAATGAACAAAACAAAACATCATGTCCTAACCTAATCCAGATTTTAAATTTCTAAATATGTTGTTCTGGAAACAGCTGTAGGAAGGTTGTGTACTTTGGCCAAGATTCAATTTAAAGATATGAAGGCTCTCAGGTGTTTGTGTAAGTCAGTTTCAGGGCAGGGTGCCAGGACACTTTCATTTACACAAGGACTGTGATATGTTCTTGCTGATTGCAAACAAATAACATTTCCTACACAGATGTTAAATGGGAAATTTAACAATCTAAGCTTATATCATTAAAATATTTTTAAAATCAGCATAATTAGAGAGAGAATGTTTTCTGGGAACTTCACTTGCTGATATCCACATCAGATCAGACACTAGGTTAAGTTTATGCCATCCTGCAATGCAGCATCTCACAGTTTTGTGAGATTGCCATAACTAAGACTGTGCTGTTGACCATAACCCTCAACAAAAGTCAGCAATGCAAGTGACACTTTGAATTGAACGCCTTTTAAAAGATTAGGTCACTGAAAACCAACTCAAACTGCACCACATCCATCCAAAAGTTGTGCAAAATATTTAATTAAGTTTTTCTCCTCCCAAAAACTGTTGCACATTTTATTCACTTGAACTCAGCCTTGTGTTTTAACTAGTTTAATAATGAAAACAACAAATTAATGAAGAGAGAAAATTTATCCAAAAGAGGGCCATTTTCGGCTGTAGTATAACAGCATCTTTAACAATTTCACCAACTCCTTCAGTAATAGAATTTGAGGAATTCCACTGACTCCTTCAAGTTCCATCTGGCTCAGACAAGAGTATCAGGTAATAAATCTGAGATGTAGTGAGGGTAACTTGAACTGGCTATTTATTTAACATTGCAACCAGAAGCAGTTAGTGTTTTACCAGCAGTCGTTAAATTGGTGCCAGTGACACTGCCTGAAACCACTAAAGCTATGGCATTTAAAATTCATTATGCTTTTCCAAGTTCTTCCCCCAGGCAGTGAAAATAGAAGCATTTTTTACCAGGCTCATTAGGAAATATGGCGAAGCTCACATGAGAAACCAGATGGCTCACATTTTCACAGAATGCCTAACACAGGACTGAGTTCAATTCCCAGTCTTTGAGGAGGTTTCTGATCTCACTCAGTCTCAGCATCATGGCATCCCTGTCTGAATGTGCAACACCATGCATTTTGTTGAGGGTAATATTTGCCTCAAATCAAATGGGACTATGGTAAAATACACATTGACACACATTATCAGGATTAACAGAGACATACAATATGGAGAAAACTATTAAGCCTCTCCAGTCTCTGTGTCCAGTAGGGAAAGGCAGGAAGGAAGAAAATTAAAAGTTCATCTAAAACTAAGAAGAAACAAATGTTTGTTTCATAGTACAGAACTTGCACGTAGCTTAAAACAAGAATTGAAGATTTTCATCTTGCACTCATCTGGACAAATTGCAAGAATATTAAATCAAGGGGAAAATCCAACATCAATACCACAGGAAAGAAGTTTTGAAGTAGTAACGAAGAGGATTGATGAGGGCAGAGCAGTGGAGGTGATGCAAATGGACTTCAGTAAGGCGTTCAACAAGGTTCCTCGTGGTGGACTGGTTAGTAAGGTTAGATCACATGGAATACAGGGAGAATGAGTCATTTGGATACAGAACTGGCTCGAAGGTAGAAGACAGAGGGTGGTGGTGGAGGGTTGCCTTTCAGACTAGAGGCAGAGTGTTGGGTCCATTGTTTTTCGTCATTTATATAAATTATTTGGATGTGAACATAAAAGGTATAGTTAGTAAGTTTGCAGATGACACCAAAATTGGAGGTTTACTGTACATTAAAGAAGATTACCTCATAATACAATGGGATCTTGATCAGATGGGCCTATGGGCCAAGGAATGACAGATGGAGTTTAATTTAGATAAATGTGAGGTGTTGCATTCTGGACAAGCAAATCAGAGCAGGACCTATACACTTAATGGTAAGTGATGCTGAACAAAGAGAACCTGGAGTGCAGATTAATAGTTCCTTGAAAGTGGAGTAGCAGGTAGGTGGGACAGTGAAGAAGGCGTTTGGTATACTTTTCGTTATTGGTCAGAGTATTGAGTACAGGATTTGGGAGGTCATGCTGTGGCTGTATAGGGCATTGGTTAGGCCACTTTTGGAATATTGTGTGCAATTGTGGCCTCCCTCCTATCGAAAGGATGTCGCGAAACTTATAAAGGGTTCAGAAATGATTTACAAGTTTCTTGCCAGGATTAGAGGGTTTGAGCTATAGGGAGAGGCTGAATAGGCTGGGGCTGTTTTGTCTGGAATGTCAGAGGCTGAGGGGTGACCTAATAGAACTTAATAAAATCATGAAAGGCATGGATAGGATAAATAGATAAGATCTTTTCCCTGGGTTGGGGAAGTCCAGAACTAGATAGCATAGGTTTGGGGTGAGGGGAAAGATATAATTGGAATCTAAGGGGCAACTTTTTCATGCAGAGGGTGTTGCATGTATGGAATGAGCTACCAGAGGAAGTGGTGCAAGCTGGAACAATTACAATATTTAAAAAGCATCTGGTTGGGTATATGAATAGGAAGGGTTTAGAGGGATATGGGTCAAGTGCTGGCAAATAGGACTAGATTAGGTTCTGACATCTGGTCGGCATGAACGAATTAGTCCAAAGGGTCTATTTCCGTGCTGTCCATCTCTATGACTCCAAGAGCGCTAATTGGTTGACAAGTGCACTCTTGCATTCCTATGGAGAATACATTCATCATTTTAAAACAGGGAGGTTATTTGATGGATAATTCTAAGCATTTACAGAATTACACTGACAATTTGCAATCACTAGTCAGATTTGCAATATAGCACACTTGCATTTACTGGAAGCTACATTTTAATACCCAGAGACTGCTTCTTTCAGATAAATAATATATTTTTGCATTGTACCAGTTTCAACAAAATAGGTGACAACTATCCATTGGTTCATTTCTCAGGGCAATGCCTGGATCAGAGTCAACCTGCCTGGTTTAAATTTAAGTAAAGCTGGCAGTTCATTATTGGTCAGGATTCTCCATGGTGATGCCTCTAACAGAGTGCACTGGCCAACCATTCAGTGCTCTCCACCCATGCAGGCTATGTATTGGTTTTCTATCTGAGCAGGTATTCTTGCAAATTGTCCCAATGAATGCAAGACAGACAACTTAAGACAAAATGTTTCTTTTTTCAGCAATATTCAAAGTGACACTCTAATGTTTTAAAAATAGGATGGGAATATAACTGAGCAGGCCAGTATTTATTATTCTTCCTGAAATGTCCTGAAGGAGGTGGTGATGAGCTTCCTTCTTGACTTGCCACAATACTTCAGGTATAGGTTACGCACAGTGCTATTAGGGATGGAGTTCCAGGATGTTGGTCCAACAACATGGAACAAATGCCAACATATTTCCAAGTCATGAAGATTGTGACTTGGAGGGAAACTTGCAGATGGCCGAATTCCCATGATCTGCTGCCCTTATCCTTTTAGTTGATAGAGATCATAGGTTAGGACAATGATGTCTAAAGAGACTTGGTGAGTTACTGTAGTGCATCCTATAGATGGTACACACTGCTGCCACTGTTCCATGGTGGTGAAGTGATGTGGTGCTAATCAAGCAGTTTGCTTTGATTTGCACGGTGTCAAGCTTTGAGTGTTTTTGGAGCTGCACTCATCCAGACAAATCAGAAACATTTTAACGCACTCCTGATTTGTGCCTTGTAGATGATGGACAGGCTTAGGAGAGTCAGATAGCAAGTTACCTACGACATGATTTTTAGCCACTGATTTAGTCCTGTAGGTGCAGTATTTATATTGTTTCTGTTCAGTTTCTGGTCTGTGGTAACCGCCAAGATGTTGATAGTGGGGGAAGCCCTGCAGCTTTAGCTCTGCAGGCCGGTGTCAGCCAAAGGGCGAATCTGGCTTTTCTGGTTCCTTGCAACCACTGAGTGGTCATTATCGTCCATCCACCACCTTGCACTGTTACTTTTCAGACTGCACAGCTGCCAGCTCTCTGAGGTGGGATTTCTTCTAAGAGAGGGGCAGAAATTCTTGCTTCCAATTACTTAATGCTGCTCCAAAGCATGTTACAGCCACTGAAGAGCTTTTGAAGTGTAGTCACAGCTGTAATGTAGAAAGCACTCAGCAGGATCCTATGCCAACGTGCTAATGAATACAATGATCGGTTTTGGTAATGTTGATTAAGAGATCCATGTTAGACTAGACATTATGGCGAGGTCCCTAGCTCCTCAGTCTATTTTGACTTGTGAAGGACGATGGAAAATCCTAATAAATATGAAGCTGTGGATAAATAAAGGTGTAGTTTGTACATTAAAATTCACTAAATAACTACTCCATTTCCACTGAGCTGTTGAGTTGAGTAGGACATTTCTGCATTAGCTGGGAAGGCTCAATGGAACTTTGAAATATCCTAGTTCATCTGTTGATAGATATGAGGCAGTAACAAAATAATTGCCCCCAAATCAGCACCTATTATTAAGTTTGTATGTAAAAAAAATACAAAGGTGCCTGCTGTGACAATTCAAGAGAATGAGGCCATAGTGGAATGAAGTAACATTGTCCCAAAACCTCTGGCCCAGTTCGGGGGTGGTTAAGTGGGGATTGTGGTTGGGTCAGGTAGGAAAAGAGTTGAGCTGGTGAAATGATCGGACCTTTTCGTATGTGGTTGGAGTGTGTGATCGGGTCAGGGAGTTGTTATGGGATAGGAATGGTGGTTAGATCTGTGAATAGTCTAGATATAGTTCAGCAGTAGCTGAAATTGTGGGAGTTAATCAGGTGGGGAGACAGGGCAGGCAGTTGGAGTTAAGACTGGTCTCTACTTATCCAATGCTTCCTGGGTAATTATTCAAGTAAGTGAATTGCAACCCTCTGAATCTTTGACTCCAGCTCAGAGTTGGGGACTTTTTTTGGATAGTCCCAGATGAAGGGTAATTGTCCATCAAACATTTAATTCCCATGTAGTCATTCCCACGTAGTCACTGCATCTGAAGATATTACTTTTCTTTAGCGCGCCTATACTTGCGCTGAGAGTACTTTAAATATAATGGATGTTATGACCCATTTAAGGTAACACTGGAGAAGTCAGATCTTCGCATGAAACCCGGCTTGGTAGATTATACATTTATTTTTGCAGATGATTGCTTAACTATTACCAGTTCTCCTCTTTGGATTGCTAATATAGTGTTACAACGTGTTACTGGTTTTTATGACCTCAACTTCTTGTCAGCTTAGAAGACTTGAAAACTTCCATACAAACTCTCATAGTTACAAGACTTCACAAACTAAAGCCCTTCTGCTAGGGTGATCATTCTCCTGAACTGAGAACTTGATTCTTCCAAACTGAAGTCAAACTAGCTCGTGGCTTCTGTTTTCTCTGTCTGTTTTAAAGTCAGCAGTATAAATATTTCATCAAATAACACCACAGGTATCCTGCTAGGTATTTGAGTGAATTGCATGCTTTCTTAGAAATGCATTTTTCAGTCACTGTTCTAAATGACTTCCTCATCCTTTTAAAAAAACAAATTCCCTCCACAGAACTGAAACCAAAATCCACCTGTTTTAAAAATCGAAAAACCCAAACAATAAATCTATAATATAATGCACCATGTCTGTAATGAGATTGACACAAAGATACAGAAAGATAATCTCCTTTATTCTGACAAGTAAAAAATTCAATAAAGGGAAACTTGGACCTGAGAAAGCACATTATTTTGGTGTAACTAAGGCAGCTTTCTGTCTTGTAAAACAATGCTCTGTGATGATCAACTCTGAATTAAGTTGGGTGTGATTGCAATCTCTCTCTGGCATAGTGATTTCTACTGCATTCACTGTCAAGCAAGATGGTGCACTGAGAAGTTGCAAAATTTGCTGGCTTCTATTTTCTCTTTGTCCTCATGCATAAATCTGAAAAGGCTAGTGTACAAGTTCAGCAGTTAATAGGGAAGGTACTGGAATGTTGGACTTTACTTCAATGAGAATAGAGTATAAAAATATGAAAGTCTTGCTAAAACGATATAAAGTATTAGTTAGACCACACCTAGAATATCATGAACAGTTTGATGTCCTTATTGAAAGAAGGATGTATTGGCATTGGAGGCAAGACAACGATGGTTCACTAGATTATGACAGGACTGACTTATTAGGAGATGTTGAGTTGGTTGGCTCTGTATACATGGTTAGTAGAAGACTGAGAGGCAACCTTATTGAACACACAAGATTGTTAAGAGTCTTGACAGGGTAGATGCAGAGAATATGTCTTCCTTAATAACAGAGTTTAGGATCAGAAGGTATAATTGCAGAGTAAGTGGTCACCCATTTAAGGCAGAAATTAGCAATATTAGTTCAATGCTTTGTGCTTGCACAGCTGTTCCAAAGTTCTACATGTGCCAATAGGTGTTGGCACACTGATCGCAGCATTGACTTCCGTCATGAAAGTTGTTGCTGTACATGGATCTCAGTTTCCCACAGAACAGGAATGAAAAATTAAAGAGAATGCTGGAGGTGGGGAGGAATTTCCTCTCAGAAGATGTTGAATCTGTGGAATTATTTAGCATAGATGATTATTGAGGCTGGGATATTAAGTTTCTTCAAGGCTGAGATAGACGGACTTTTAATCAGTAAGGGAATTGAGGGTTACGGGTTAAAGGCAGGAAAGTGGATTTCAGGATTATCAGATTAGCCATGATCTCATCGATTGAGAGAGCATACATGATAGGTACAAAAGTAGGCCATTTGGCCTATGCCTTATGGTCTCTTCTTGACCAACTGAGCTTTTATTTCTGTTCACCTCATCCAATGCCCTTCCAAACCGTCAGCGTCCACAGCTCATGGCCATCAGTGACTTGTCTCCCAGTTATCAGTGTCAATATCTTGCTTTCAGGTGTTTCTTGTGGTGGAGATATGGACATCCAGGAAGTTGTGGACCAGTGCTCAATAAACTGCACACAAGATCTTTGGCTATACAGTCATCAACCATCCAATTAACATGGCTGAGCCTGTACTTTGCATTGGCTTTGCAAATGACTGTATCCTGATGGAATCAGTATACTCTAGAACCTCTGAGTTGGTGACCTTGGCCTTCCAGAAGATGTCAAGGATATATCTGGCATGTCAAAGTGTAACTGCGATTATGACCACTTTTGTTCTTCAATTCATTTTTCTAAATAAAAGCAAAACTCAGAGTACACCAAGGATCAGTCATCATGTCATGCAGATGGGTGCTTTTCCCATGTCTTAATTAGAAAGCAGAAAAGATTGGGATAATTACCCACAAGACACTGCAGTTTACACATACTAATTGACTCTGTGCATGCCAGGTCATTGTTGCATGCTGTCAGGCAGTGTATGTAAAGGCAATGATGCGAGCCACCTGCTTCTCTCAATGTATTAAAACATGCTGTTACTTATGAAATTATTGTTGTTTGACATTTAAAATGGAGCATTAATCACAATTAATTATGTGACATAGTGCAACACATGCCAGAGGCCAGTTGCAAAACTAACTACTCTGGGTGATTTAAAGGCAAAATGAAGTGCCTTGCAGTGGATGTTTTGATTTGCAAGTGCTGCTTATGTGGAGCAGTCATCTAAAATGACAATTTGTTAAGAAATATTAGGAGAAAGACTCTGTCCTGCAAGCTGAAACACACCTGAATGACTTGATGGTCTGAAAAATACTTTGACCGGTATTACAAGAAATAGTGAAATATATTAGTTTTTTTTGGAGATAAGACATTAGATATTTTTAGAATGGGAAGATTTAAACAAATTTAATTTTTAGGCATGTTAACAGATGGTCATAAATTTTGCACAGATCCATGAATTTCAAAATGAAACTGAACAAAATTTCCCTCATGTAGTAAAATAAAATGCCTTGCTCCCAACCACTGGTAAAATAAATCTTTACGTGCAGCTGAGAGTCGAACTTCATGTTAGGTTCATACGTGTGCTATTTTCTGAATCTTCATGGACCACTTGCTAAACCATGTAGGCATCTTTAAGTGATTTTTGAGAGAAGGAGGAGGGAATAACTGACTTGAGCTGATTAGCTTTGCATATAAAGAACAAGCAGATGGTGGAGGAGGCAAAATATTACTGCAGCATGTCTGCATCTATATAATGTTTACTTACATCTGAACATGCCATAGGAAGTTGCCACTTATTTAAATTTTGCAGCTGCTACTTCCTTCCAGTCCTACTCTTTCTGCTTTGCACAGGTAGAATTTGACTGTCAGGACAAAGGTTTCACTTTTTGTTACTGTGAAGTATTAATAAGCCACTAACTGCTGCCATTAGCAATGTTTTTGCAAAAATACCAAGAGTTGCTGATTTAAAATGCTTGTACATTGACTGAAAGCCAGTTCATTTCCATTATGTTCAAAAAGTAGACACATGAATGGCACAAATTAATCAAATTTAAGGCAAGAATAGAAGGTTTTCAGCAGCTAAATGCTTGTGAAAGCATTTCTTAAAACGAGGGCAAGGACCCGTCAAATACACATAAAAAATGGTTTGTTTATTAAGTCTGTGGAATTGTGTTGCTTGACCAAGTCTGTGTGCCACCATTGAATGGGGAACAAGGCAGTAGGTTGCGCATGGAGACATTTCCCCCACCCCGCTTAATGCTGCTGTGACTATGAACGAACCTCTTGCTGAGCTGGTGTCAGAGGTTGAAGTGAGTGTCAGCTGACAAGTTTGCTTTTCTAACGATGGCAGTGGCCTATTCAGAGACAGAGATGAAAAATAAACTTCCACCAGCAGATGCTGGAAGTTCACTTAATGGCATTTGTGACAAGGAGATCTTGCTTTGAAAGCTCAGGGACTTAACTAAAAATGTTACATTTCTGTATTTTACCATCTCTTTTGCTATTGTAAGCAACAATTAAAGAGCAATGATTACTTTGTGCTGATCATTGAGATAGCTTTCATTTAAACGTCGCTGGGATCCTTTATTCAAATACTCACAAATTTAGCAGAAATGTATAAAATGAAGAAACAAATGAATGTCAAAATTCAAATTAAATAAATCACTTCAATGCTGGGAAAAGTAATATGATTATGTGAAGTCTTTGCTAACTGAAGAACGTGATCCATGTGAAAGTGGTTGTTTCAGTTTTTGCTCTTTTAGACTGTCCTTTGAGCACTTTATTTAGGCACTATTCTGAAGGTTGTCAATCTGTCAGAGATATGGCTTCATGAGATTTAAATGCATCTGATACATGCTTTGGAATTGTATTATCTGTCATATCTTTACACATCAATGAATTGAGAACAGTGATACAAGGATATGATACATCACAGGACTTCATAGAAAGAATAAAATACTGCCTCTCTGTTGCGTAATTTCAGGAAGACTTGCTTCCTTGAAGTCCTTTATCACATTTTCAGAAATACCTCAAATATTTGATGACTGTTGGTATGTGGCAGGTGCTGCAACCAACTCAATGACAGAGTTGGGATACCTGTTAACCTGTGTGATGGTATTTGTTGACGGAGGACCATAAACCTAAAATCCCTTTGGTCATCTCCAAGTAAGTACTGGGTGACCTTCTTGTCAGTTTGTTGAACAAGCCCTACTTGCTAACAAAACGTCAACAAATAATTTTAATTGTGTCAAGAGCATTTATATCCAACAAAATTAACCACTTCGAAGCACAGTGTTGCTGTGCTTCACTTTGCTTTCTTTCCCCATGCCAAACCTACACTACCATCCAACATCGTAGGTCAGCCAGGCTTTGTGATGGTGCTGACAGATTTTTAGGTCTCATTGATTAATCATCAACTCCAAATATGCAAAGAACTCACCAACAAACCATGAATTTGGTCAACTTGCAGACTACCTCTGTTGGTTGGTTGGTTGGTTTGCTCTGTCCATTTCTCAGCCTCTAGTCTTTTATTTGTTGATGTGACAGAATCTTTCTACCCACACTGTGATTGTTTAGTGGCCCAACGTGGCACATATTTGTCAAGGCAGGTACCTGGAATGGCTTACATACTTTTGCTAAGCTCTGTTTTGTTTTTATCTTGCTCTAACAGCTGAACATGACAAATGTTTAAGCCCAAGTGCTTGTAGCTGAGCAGAATATGTGCCTTCAGAAATTTTATATTCTTCCATGCATAATGGGAGAGCCGTTCTCAAGTGGAGAATGTTGATTGATGCTTGTCCCATTTTTACTTTTGATTGTATCTGCTGCAGGGTCAGTGAGCAGATTTCAGCTTTGTTTTGCCTCCAGTGACAGTTCTTAGAACCAGCAAAACTTTAGATAGCAAGAACTGTGAATTTAGATGCTTTGCCTCCTTTCATATTCTTAGTCACCCACTCCACTCTCTCATGTATGGAGTGAGGTCTTCCAGTTGCACAATATGATAAACCGACCTGAAATGCAATTTCCACTTCCTTTTTTCATTATGTTGTGATTTGTTTTCCTGGATGGGAAACCTCAACACATTCAAGGACAGGCATGCAAATTAACATCTCCCCTGTCACATGTATACTTACAGCAGGGGCAGGAGCTGGTGAGGAGCAGACAACCCACTTTCAAACCTGCAAGTCGTGTTCCAAATTTCTACTCAAAGCAGGCAGAATGTGTAGTTATTTGTGAACTGGACTTCAGAGAGTCCATGCAGGTAATTATCTGAACAAAGATACAGGAATGAATTACTAAAAGCTTATGCAAATTGAATTCAAATACAATGTTGATAACATTACAACAAACACTTAAAAGTGTATATGGTAAAATCGGGTAACATCTTTGATATCCTCCCTTTCCGAGTTTCAGGTTATGAAGGTTACAATTCTTCAAAGCTACCTTATTGCCATTCTCCAAATCTCTGAATAATATTTCTTCCTGAGAAATGACCCATGTTCAAAGCAGGTGCTGTTTGTATTTCATTCTGTGTTTTGAATTTTGATGTTGAAGCCCATGCTGTTAAATGTTTGCTGCCTAAATACCCTGCTGAAATCTATTGAGATGTCACTGTAAATTTCTGTAAATAGCAGGAGGCTTTCAAAATGGAGACGTCTGAAAACAGAATGATTTAAGTATATCTAGCTGCAACACAGGACAAATGATGCATCTCATGCTGAGGCAACAATGGAATCAGTTAACAGATCTCAAGTTCAAAAGATGGCATTTGTCATGAAATTATCAGACTTTAACCTTTAAATGGAGTTTTACCCAATAAAGATAGTACAAACTGGCAAAATTATGCAGTTTACTTTGGACTATTTTGGAACAGAGATGGATAGTTCCAGTTGCAGGTTGGTTCCTGCAACAAGTGTACCTCAAGAACATTTCAGGAGTAATTGTTCTAAAGCAAAGGCAACATGAAGATTACTGTTTCAATCCCTCAAAGGCACATTCTGTTCAGATAACTTTATGGTCCATTTACATGCATGACTTTTAAAAGTGGCCTTCCTTGTTTACCCTTTGCTGAGTTCCCCTTCAATCTCTCTCCTTCAAAAGTACCACCTGAAGAGTGTCTTCTGAATTTTCTCTTCAATAAACAATGTTAATTTTTCTTAACAAATGACACATTAAAGTGTATAATGAACTTCGTTCAGACCAGTAATATCACTTTTTAAAAATGTGGAATTCTGGTCAGGTTTTTACTGAAAGGATAAAGACAAAGTTTAAATCAAAATGACCTTCATAAATAAAAATCAAAGAACATGAACACCAATAACTTTTGGTATGTCTTCACAGACAAAAGGTTTTGGAGGGTTTGTATTCTTTGGTGTGCATTCACTGGATGGTTAGTCAACACTATCCATGGGGAGCAGATTCTCCAACAACAGATAAAAGTGAAGGGATAGTCGCTGCTGGGGACTATTTGATCCAATTTCTCTCCCTTTTCCTTTCACGCTAGTCCCTTGTTATATCTCAAAAGAGCACTTCCAATTTAACATAACTTGGCATAACCATTCATGGCCAGCATTTATGAACATAAAATCAAACACTCAGCCTGACAAGCCTGCTCCACCATCAAATAAGATGATAGCTTATCAGATTGCAACCTCAAATTCACATTCACACCCACCTCCGATAACATTTCAACTCTTCTTTATTAACAATCAATCCATCTCTGCTTTAAAAATATTCAAAGATTCTACTTCAATGCCTTTTCAAAAAGAGGGTTGTTCAATGCACATCTCTTTCAGAAAAACATTTTGCCCCTTCTCTGACAATGGTAGGAAGTCCTTGAAATGTTTGTGTGGACACCCCTGTTCCATTTGATCAGCTCCCCTCTGTCATCCATTCCAGGCAATGTAATCAGTCCCGGATAGGTGGGGGCTGTGATGTATGCCTGCCAATGAATCTCAAAGATGCAATGAAGGCTGGACTGCTGCAAGTGCTCTAGGTTTCTACAAGTTATCGATACAGGACCCATGACTTAGCACCACACAGGAGGTAGTCATGACTAGGGCTTCATACATTTTAAATTTGATCCTTGTTCTGAGACTATTGCTTGACACTCATTTGAGAGTCTGCCAAATGATCTGACTGCTTTAGAAAACTATTATCTACTTCCTTGGCAATGGTGCATCAAATGAGATGGTGATCTCCAAATAAACAGATTGATAGCTTCCAGCTCAGGTTCCTTGATGACAATGCTTGTTGATGTATACTCTTCTTGGGTGCAGACTGATGTAGGACTTAGTCATCTTTAAACTGACCTTTAGTCAAGGTTGTGATGCTTCAGAATCGTGCATCGCAATTCTGACTGACTGTGGGACAGAAGACTGCAATCATTAGCAAAAAGAAATTCATGGGAAATGTTTTTCTTCCGTCTTTGTTTGGATACTGCACTGATAGGAAGGATAGCTGAGGCAGGAAACTTTATAATCTTTATTAAGTAGTGATTCTATGATTCTATGAAATATTGTATAAGCACTTGAAATGTCATAACATTCAAGGACATTGGCCAAGTGATGGAAAGTGGGACGAGTGTAAGTTTTGAGTAGCCTTTAATCAGTATAGACTCAATGGGCTGAAGGGCTTCTTCAGTACCGTATAATCCTATGAAGCCTCCTTGCATCTCACAATCTTGCCCAGTAATGTGCCATCAGTAAACAAGGACATGTTGCATTTGGTTTGCTCATCCAGGTCATTTGTATATACTATGAATAGCTGAGGCATAAGCACCTAGTCTGTGGTATCCCATGAGTCACTTGAAAAAGGTCCATTTATTCCAATTCTGTTTTCTGTCTATCAATCAATTCTTGATTCTTGCAAATATATTACCCTTTATACCATGTGCTAAAACTTTGCCAACTAACACTTCTGAAGGATCTAATCAATACTCTTCTGAAAAGTCCAATCCACTAGTACTCCCTGATCTATTCTCGTAGATACATCTTCAAAAGACTCCAGTATATTTGTTAAGCATGATTTACCTTTCATAAACTCATGCTGATGTTTTTCCCCCAATCTCTTTAATGATAACTACTAATGTTAAGCTAATTAGTCATTTTTGTTCTTTTTCCTTTCTCCCTGCTTTTTAACAAGTTGGTTACATTTGCCATCCTTCGATCTGCTATACCAAAATTTGTAGAATTTTGGAAGATGACCATCAATGCATCCAATATTTCCAGGACCTCTTTCTGCAGTACTCTGGATGTAGATAAACAGGCCCAGCTTTTTATTGTCAGCCTGTGACTCTGGTGAAGACAAAACCAAAGAAGGCATTGAATTCCTTGTTTTATATTATAGTTTCTCTGGTTTTCAACTGTACTGACCTGATTTTGTGTTTACTAATCTTTCTTCTTCCCATATTTATAGAAACTTTTACAGGCACTTTCGATGTTGCCTGCCATTTTATTTTCATACTCCATGTTACACCTCTTCCCCTTAACACAGAAAACAGAACTTAAACTTATGTTGTTCTTACCAGCATATTTTATACACACTTAAAGGCATCAAAATAAGCTGCCGATCAGTTATCTGATCATAGTCTTCAATCTCAGAGGGGTTCACAACATTGAGATGGATGCCTTTCCACTTGCAGTATATGTTGTTAGATTTTACCCAACTATTGAATGTTGTAGTTACCAGCATGCCCGAATGCTCTGCCTGAAAGCAATATATTTAAAATGGAAAACACACCTGAAGATAGGTGTTGTGACATTTATAGTCTGCATTATTTTTTCCTCTCAAATGAATGAGACCAACTTATTCAAGGAATTTGATCTTTATGAAAAAAATGCTGACAGACTTTTTTTGTAATAAATGCAAGTCATTTGGTAAACAAATTGGCCCTCTCTAGGTATTTTCTGACACGAATCCATTCTTCATCACTTAATAACTCCAGAAATAACAGAAAACCCAGTGAGGCAAACCGCCTCTATTTAAACACTCAGTTTAAATCAGAAGAACAAAGACCTAACTACACCATATTCTTTTTAAACTCGCAAATGCAGGATATATTGGAAACTTTAATCTAATGCTCACAGTTCACATTGGTGAAAGGCTTAACAAGCATTTAACACGTGACAAGTATTACAGACACAATAACTGATCAAAAGACACTAGTAATATTGCACTGGGATCACAAGAGAAACAGTTCCAGCTTCCTCAGTGTTAAACCGTATAATCTAGGCAAGCTGCATGCAATAGTAATACAATTACACTGCTAAACAGGGCGATCTAAGCAAGGGAATAAATGCTGTGATTGACACAAGAAGTTAATTTATTTTTTCCCTACCCTTTGTTCTGCTATCTATTCAGCAGGTACACAATTGAGTGCAAGATGCTGTCCAGGAATCAGTCTGTTTTCCTCAGTATGCTGTACTCAAGCGTTGATAGACAATCCCCATGTCATGGGACAATAACCATGACTCCTAATACATTCCCACCATTATCAATTGGAGATGCAAAAAAAAAAGCAGGCGAGTTACTTCTGTTGAGGCATCCACTCTCAGAGCAAACTATTCTATCGTAAGCACACATTCAGTGCAGACTCAAACAGTGGACCTTTGATCTTGCTGCATTCAGGCAGGAATTCCTGCTTTCCCAGTACCCAGCTGACATCAACAGCTTCCTGAGCAAATACCCTGATTTTAGTCACACTGGAGAGCTTGCTGTCTGATTCATACAAAAATAACATCCCCAGGGATTCAAGTCCTTTATTTTCTTCCCACCTAATGACTTCAAAGAGTGAAGGAAAATGAACTGTTTAGGAATCAATGGAGAAATATAATAGCAAAAGTGCAATGTGAGTTCATGTGTGGACACATCTTGCCATAGTGGTCATAGTGCTTTGTTACAGCAACTTCGTTTCTGTCTTCCTGCTGGCTCCCAATAGAATAATAACTATGATGCAGACAGGCAAGAAACTAACTCATTTTTCCCCCTATAATAGATGCTGTAATTTTTAGGACTGAACTTGGCTTTGCATTCTTAGGAGTGTTTCTGACAGGTCTTCAGAGGGTATTTATGTGATATGTTTTTAATGTAAAAAGAATCTGACAGTTTACATAAGGGATGTGACCTCATGACTGCAACCCCTGGCTCTCTGATTTTCCAGATGGAAGCAGATTAGTCTCCAGCTTTCATCCTTTAACAGGAGGGGCCTTTTTCTTCTGGCATAGCAAAGCTGGTGGAAAAAGTGATCTTCATGACTGTATAACTTGCACAAAGGCATGCATCACAACTGTCTGCTAACGTCTAGGCCTCACAAAGCTCTCTTCTAAAAAAAACAAAAAAAAGTTAATCTTTAAGTGAAAGGGTGACGGTAGAATTTAGTTCAATTCAATGCATCCTAGAAGTTAACATGGAAATGATTCCTCCAACCTCTTCTCTCAAAAGAAAAGGTGGGAAACTATTTCACAATAATCCCCAAAATGTACCAGAAAAAGAATGGCATGAGAGATTTCACTGAATTCTTTCTCAAAAAAGGAAATGGTAATCGAAAGACATGGGTGGCTAATCAAAGGGGGGCCAAAAGGTGACTGCACACTGTGCAAGCACATATCCCATTTTACCCACAGTCATAAACTGAATAATCAGATTAGAAAGAAAGAGACAAAAAATGTGTGTGCGGGGAGGGGGCAAAGAATATGAGCACCATTTACTGTTTTTAGAAAAGCGATAGCAAAATGCTGTGCATTTTACCACCTCCACATCATGAGCAATTACCTCATCTTTTACTTTATTTCCATCTCTATGGCAACTCCACACAGAAGGCATCTTAGCTAACTAAAACCTCGCTCACTGCTAATCACCTTAAAATTATCTACATAACATACACCACATTCTATTTTCTGAACTTCCATGTATGCGTGCTTTTGTTTATGCAGAGCATCTGCAGTGTACAAACATTAACAGTTAGTTCTAGAGAATGGTGTCACTAATAAGAACTACTGCCAACAACATTAAAACAAACCACTGTTTCAAAGACAGTGTGATGTCTAAGGAAGCTTTAAACAAATCCAATCCACAGGTCCGAATGGCTAATTAAGTTTTCATCTTCAATCTTGAAGAAGTAGAACTCTTCCAAAAAAGAAACAAGAAATGATCTCACAATAACCTTGAATTAGCTTTGCCAAATTTAGAAACAACAACTTCAAATCAAGTTGAAAATCTTCTTCAGACTGAGTCTCACATTTGCTGTCTGCTCAGAACTAGTCCATATCTCAAACCATTTACCCACTACAGCAAGGCGCTTAAATGAGGCAAGAAAGCCATTACATTAGGTTATAAAACTTTGGTCACTATGCACGCCTAGTAAGTGGACACTTAAAAACAAGGCTGCAGGTTATAGATCAAAGTACAGGGATCAGCAATGGCATAGACCTCTACTGAATGACACTTCCCCAAGTTAATGAATTCCTTGTAAACCCAGTGCTTGCTTAGATCAGCCAAGTGCAGCAAACTGTAGATACTTCCTTTTTTTCCCGTTTTAAAGTTTCTTCTGAAACTGGTCTTGCTTAGAAACAACTCCACACATTCTAACTGCTAAATTGTACCTTTTCCTTATTTTACTGGAAAGGAGACATTGCAAGATGTCAAAACATTTAAATGCTGGATGACTTAAAATAGCATTTGGAGAACCATTCTTTGGTCCTTCAGAGTTCAACTAATTCAGTGCAGTCCAGGGAATTAATCTGAGCATCTCATGATCTGGAAATTTTAACCTCAGAAGGCAATTCCCCCTCAAAAAGTCCTGGATTGCCTCCTCCTTCCACAATTGCAACTCGCCTTCCCACGTGGTTGACGATGCCCTCCAGTACACCTCCTCCACTTCACACTGCAATGCCCTTGAACCCCATCCCTCTGAACGCAACAAGGGCAGAGCCCCTCTGGTCCTCACCTTCCATCCCACCAACCTCCGCATGCAATGCACCATCCTCCGCCACCTTGAAACGGATCTCACCATCAGAGTTATATTTCCCTCCCACCCCATCACCATTCCCATTCCCTCCGTGACTCCCTCATCAGGTCCACACTCCCCCACCAGCCTACACCCCACTCCTGACATCTTTCTCTTGCCACCGGAGGAAGTGCAAAGCCTGCGCCCACACCACTCCTCTCACCTCCATCCAAGGCTCCAAGGGATCCTTCCACATCCATCAGAAATTTACCTGCATCTCCACCAATGTCATCTACAGCATCCGTTGCACCCGGTGTGGTCTCCTCTACATCGGAGAGACAGGACGCCTTCTTGCAGATCATTTCAGAGAACATCTCTGGGACACACGCGCACACCATCCCCACCGCTCCATAGCTGAACACTTCAACTTCACCCCCCCGCGCCCCCCACTCCATCAAAGGCATGAAGGTCCACTGCCTCGTCCACTGCCAAACTCATACCACCTAACGCCTGGAGGAGGAATGCCTCATATTCTGCGTTGGGATCCTGCAACCACATGGGATAAATATGGATTTCCTCATTTCCCCTCCCCCCACATTATCCCAGTCCCAAGCCTCCAACTCAGCACCGCCCTCCGGATCTGTTCATCACTCCCTCTCCTGACCTATCACCTGCCCCCTCACTTTCATCCACCTATTGCTTTCTCAGCTACCTTTTCCCAAACCCCACCCCCCTCCCGTTTATCTCTCAGCCCCGACCCATAAGCCTCATTCCTGATGAAGGGCTTATGCCCGAAATGCCAATTCTCCTGCTCCTCAGATGCTGCCTGACCTGCTGTGCTTTTCCAGCACTACACTCTGTACTCTGTCTCCTAGTTAATGTCAGAAGGCAGTGTGTTGATTCACTAAACCAATCAATGGCATTTATATCGATAGATGTTTTAAAGTTCTCTTAATACAGGAACAAAATGCATACGTTTTAATGCTAAGAATAATATACAAGCAGTAAGGGCATGGATGTTTTCCTTGACTATGCCATCAGTATTATTAACTGACTAATTTTGAAAGGCTCTGCCATTTGTTTGGTAAAAATTCTGCTTAAATCTAGCTCAAAGCCACTTTCTGAAAACAAAGTTAACCTGTTATTAATGCACATACAGGACTATCAACTAGGGTTTGTTGCACAGTTCTCAAATATCAAAATTACCAGGCGTACACTCCCCTTAAAGAATCAAACCATTAGGTTCAAACACCAGATGACGAGCCACATTCCAGTGAATGTCCAAGAATACCACATTTTAGATTGAGCAAGAGATACTGCAAACACATTTAAATTAACATAGGAATGTTTTAGTTTAAGAGTCAGATGAATGGAGATAGTTTATGTTTTAAAACTGCACAACTAAGTGCCACTCCTAAAATACCTGGGATTCAGCAGGCAGGGTACACAGCCTGTGTGTTCACAGAGAAGCAACAACATTTCAGAGTAGGAGCAAGGAAAGCATGTCTGAACTGTTCCTATTGACAACTGTATCAGTTAATTTTCAGAAGTACATCTGATGTCATTATTCAAGGATCTTATCGTGAATAACAAGGAAATAAGCCCGTCTTGCAGCTCCACAACTTAGAAGGAAGTATACAAGTGTACAGATGTTACAGATTAGCAGAATAAATTGAAAAGCTACAACAGGTGCATTGTTGGCAGGATTCACTTATTTGCAAGCCAGATTTTCTTATATGTTAACAAGGCTTATAGCTATGGAGTTGGTATCCTTTCAAATCAAACTGCCACCTTTTTAAATAATGCGATATTTAACAACCTAAAGAGCTACAGGAATTTGTGAGTGAAGACGATACAGCTAAAACTTGAGAAATTGTCAGACTGCAGGTTTGGGCTTGTTAAGTTTAACAGGGAGAGTGGATCTGGACAATTTGGAATAGTATGAAATGAATGATGCAACTGGAATTAAAACCAGGAATGATCCAAACAGGGCTGTGGTTCTACCATCACTCATTTTTCACGAGTGCAAGAAGTCAAACTCTAGCTCAGTGAGTTTTCAAAACTTGGCTAAGCTGCCTGGAAAGCACACTAAATTTTGAAATAAAAGCACATTGGTTTTCCTAAACAGGAGTGAAAATACTGAGATTGAGAGAGCAATCTTTAAAAGAGCTTCTTTACAAACAATGCTTGGTCAAAGGCACTGAAAGAGTTTACCTCCCTGCTGGCTTAGCTGATAAATGATGCCAGGCCTGAAGAATGGGAAAAAGATAATTACTGAAAGATTCTTATTAGAAGTCAATATATCCCTTCTTCTTTGATAATGCTGTTAGCAACAAATTAAGATTTCTGACATGACGTTACCTGCAACTCAATTTCCTCAGTAAAGTGACAGTAATGGACTCAGAGGTTCAGTTCAAAGTCAGAGCCAAAATCTTTGTTGAAATGCATCTATTTTTAAAGAGATTTTTTTCCACAAAATGCCACATTTATCATAGTTATAGATCCAAGCAATCATAAATTGAAATAAACCTTTCATAACTTTGACATTCACTGTTAATATCAAGCATTCCCAGTTTAGTCAAAGAATAGCTGGATGAAGTATATAACTCCACGTAGCCTGCCTGGTAAACTTCTGTTTGAGTCTACACTCAGTGTAGTATCCAGTCAATAGGTGCAGGAATTTTTCCAATTCAGATAATCATCACCAAATAGTACTGCAATTTTTAAATGGTCAACATCATATCCTGTTTCTTGTATCAACCAGAAACTAAGCCAGAACAACACAAACTCATTTAAAGTTGAACTGCCACAACCATCTGAGAGGGGAATTGTTCAACACATCAGTCTGAGCTGGACTCCAGGCCACGATCCAGAGTTACATACACTGTGTGTTACCTCAGCTACTGTCACTTGGCTAACTGGGAGGAGATTTGAAACAACTGTTCTGAAAGACAGCGAAAATTATTAACACACAATGAAGAATTGTCTCAGTCTTTTCAAGTTAAGTGACCAATTGAATTGTGCTCCCCGAAACCAATTCAAAATTGACAACTGCACGTAAATTTTCACAAATGCATCTGATGTCATTATTCAAGGATCTTATCGTGAATAACATGGAAATAAGCCCGTCTTGCAGCTCCACAACTTAGAAGGTAGGTAGCGTGCAGGTAGGATTCATTTCCCATCCAGTCATCTTAATTTTCAATGTGTGATGTGGTCCCAAAAAGTGGCACCCCGTTAGAGATCTACTAGACCAATGGTTTTAGTACTGTAAGGGATAAATACCAGATTCAGAGCAACTTTATTCCAATATTAAATAATTATATTGCTTTTGCCCTCATGAAGGTGCAGAGTTATTTTAGGTACAGTTCATTTGAACTGCCTTGACTGGTTACTTATAAATTCTGCGTCCGATGTATTGTCTGTCACGAGCTACCTGAAGGAGGTACGGGGTTCCGAAAGCTTGTGGTTTCAAATAAACCTGTTGGACTATAACCCGGTGTTGAGCAATTTTTGACTATTTTTGAGGAACTAAAATTGTACTCTAAGTTCCCGTCTCAGAATAACTGGGGAATGGAGTCAAATTCACAGAGGCCTGACAGGAGGGAATGACAGATTAGGCTTCGTTCACATTGCAGATGCTAGGGTAGTTAAGGCAAAATTGTTTTAGCCCACCTGCTGGCTGGGAAATAAGTGAAAAGTAACACTTACTCATTTACAGGGATTCCTCCCTGTGTATTCAGAAAATAAACAACTTGCTGAGAGATAGATTGGCTTCTAGCCACTAGACTAACAGCAGCAGGATCTGTGGTGCCAAGGATCAGCAGGCAACCGCTGAGGAGGAGAAAGGCAAATGAAAGCCAGACAACTGCTCTAGCTAGACAATATAATGTGTCATACAAAACAAAACATTTAGAATTAGCTCCTTCAACAGCTTGAAGATTAAGAATGTTCAAAAAATGTTGGATTAAAAAATAATATTGGAATATGTATGAAGGCAAGTGGAGGGCAACTTAATTGTTCAGAAGATGATTTAATGAGAATAACAAATGTATTTCCGTGCAAAGACTTCTACCTCTCCCGAGTTAGATTTGTAAACAGGTTTAAAGAGAGTAAAGGAATGGCTAAAATATCTGCACCAAAAGAAGTTAAATTCAATTTGTTACACAAATATGATTCCTTTCCTACATACATCAGTCTCCCCTTCATCTACCTGTTGCCATTTCTCTAGTGCTGGTTAAGCTAATTCATGTTTTGTCCGTTTGTTTCAGATTTCAATTAATCATGTCACAAAAGATTTCAAAAATAATTCTCCATCTTTTAAAATATCTGCTTGTACTGGTAAACTATATATTAAAGTCTTTAAAGATGTGCATTGTCAGCAAAGCAAATTAGAGGCCAACTAGAATTCCACTGCTTCTCTGGATTGACCCCTTGACTATATCAACATCCTGGTTGACTTTGTACTTGCCAAAATCAGTCCCAATCCTGACTTTAATCCAAAGTCTCTTTGGTTGAAATAGTGTGCAGTTTCCTAGTCACTTTAAATATTAAGTACCCTATTAACCATTTCCAAATAACTTTAACAAGGAGGAGGATTACATTTGTTTAATACAATGGCTGCTGTGTCTAGGTAGAGTATACAATGGAGAAAATCCCACATGGACGGGGAAAATAGTAGAATGTACAGGCCAGAAATTCACACTAACAGGAAAAAAAATTTCAGAGGCAAGAAAAGACTGATCAAAGTAAAGCAATGTGTGTGTTTAATTTACTCCGAGCTCAGTCTCAACTGAACTGCAACCAAAAAGTTCAAGGTGGGATTTTCTCTCCATTAAGGTGTTTCTGTGCTGGCTCTTTAGGTTGCCCTTTGCTCTTCTATAATTTGTTACAGATTGTTGCTTGTTTTCATTTGAAAGGCTGGTCAGAACCTTCTATTAGAGCCTTGTTTATTGTTTGTGTTGGTAATGGCCATTAATGCTGAAAGCGGGTGAAAGGATGTATTTCTATAGTCAGACATTTAGTACTTGTTTGATTTAGACATTCATGAATGTGTCATTCTAATGAGGGGATATCCAAAAGGCTGGACAAGTTTGTTTGAAAATGTTTCTTTCAAGTTCTCGAAATTTATACCAATTTAAAATGTTTTTCTTTCCTTACAGAACTCTCATACGTCTGTACATAGCAGCTCAAAAGCATTGAAAAGTTAAACAATTAACGCCTTGTCAGCCAATATGTTTATTGGGAGCAAACTGTGGACTGGGAATCCAGTGCTTTGTGCTGTGAATGCAGGTGGCCATTTTAAGCAGCTTCTTGTGAGAGAACCCATTGATCTCCAGAAAAGAAATTTCTAACTCAATTCAAATTAACTGCTGATCTGACAGTGTTCTCAATATTAGAACAGCCAGTCACATTGAGAAGTAAACAAACTGCCTGCTCGGCAGAATCCAACATGGCGCCAGAAACCAAACCCACGGTGATCTCTCCCACAACCCATATGAAGTATTTAATATGAGAATGGTCTATATGAAAGCTTTACCATTTAATCTCTTCAAAGAAAATGCTGAAACAATCATGGCAGACTCTTCTGTAGCCAAGTAGTTGCCTTACCCATAATGCAAGATGCCTTGATCCCACAGTCTCAGTGGGGAAGCCCAGTTTGAGGAGAGCACAGGTGGGAGGTCAGCCTACAACAAAGACAGCCTTGATTCTGTGATCCATGGTCATGTTGAGTGACAGCACAGGATCACCCCGAGGGTCAGCAATTGTTTTTCTCACCCTGTTTTAAGGCAAGTGAGCAGAACTATATAAATGAAAACTGTTGTTTTCCATTTAATGTTCTCAAACCATGCTACTATTCAGTCATTACACTAGATAGGTAATGCATTCTGAAATTTTGGTTAGGTCGAGACTCAGGTGTTGTCGTTGAATGGGGGGGGGTCAATATCTTTGTTTAAATAGCAGACAAAGGAATTTCTGACAAAAGATTCTCAAGCAGTTAATACTAAATTCATGCAAAGTAATTTGAGTCCCCAAGACCTTCAATGTAGGCTGCCCCTACAGTAACTTCACCAAGTTTAAATAAGTAATTTGTTCTTGCAGTCACATGGGTAAGATATTGATCAGAAAGGGCTTGTTGGCTTTCTAACAAGACAATAATGGGTCTTGCTCCTGAATTCACATGTCACTACAATTGTACAAGCTACAGTTAAGAGCAAAATTCACGCTGTCCTGATTACAGCTTGCAGCCTAAAGCACAAAGCTATTAACAGCCAATGTCTTCTGGTCTCCCACTTTCAACATTGACTTGGAAGAGCTGGTGTTGCACGGAGGTGGACAAAGTTAAAAATCAATTAGGCAAAAGTATGGACTGCAGATGCTGGAGTTTAGAGTCAAGAGTATGGAGCTGGAAAGACACAGCAGATCAGGCGGTATCCAAGGAGCAGGAGAGTCAATGTTACAGGCAAAAGCCCTTCATCGGGGCCTTTCCTGATGAAGGCCTTTTGCCTGAGACATCGATTCTCCTGCTCCTTGGATGCTGCCTGACCTGCTGTGCTTTTCCAGTACCACAATCTCAAAGTTAAAAATCACACAACACGAGCTATAGTCCAACAGGTTTATTTGGAAGCACTAGCTTTCAAAGCGCTGCTCCTTCATCAGGTGGTTGTGAAACAGGACCATAAGACATAGAATTTGTAGCAAAATATTAGCTATACAATGATACATTGAACAAACTTAGATTGTTATGTCTTTCATCTTCGAGAATGGATTTGATGGTTTCAGTCCTTTAATATGTAAATCCCAGAACTTCTTTTAAGTCACATTCTCAAGATAATTTAAGGCTTTACAATGAAAGGTGACATCTCGGCTCAGACAGCGCCTTAAAGGTGTAAGGTTAGAGTCTGTCTGTATCCCAATCTTGAGTCTAGAGCTCTATTTCCAAGTGAAATTTACAAATATTATATGGATTGACTGCCTGAGGGTTCTGTATTTTTTGAGCAAAATAGAATGTATCTGCAAAAATAATTATGCAAATACAAATTCATCCCATAAACCTATATGTGTGTGCGCTTGCAGGAGAGAGAGACAGAGTGAGTGTGTGCATGTGTGTGTGTGTGCACATAAGAGAGTATGTGCTTGTATGTGTGCAAGCTTGGTAAAGTGTATGAGTGAGTGTGATGGGGTATAAGCCTGTGAGGGGGTGCGCCGTGGGTGTGAGTGTGGGAGGTGCATGTGTGTCCTTATGAGAGAGGGTCTGCGTGAGTATGTGAGAAGATAAGAGTGTGCATGTGTATAATGCAATGGGGTCACCTGTAGTGTGACATGAACCCAAGGTCCTGGTTGAGGCCCTCCTCATGGGTACAGAACTGGCTAGCAATGAGGAGGGCCTCAACCGAGTTCTTGGGTTCAAGTCACACTACAGGTGACCCCAATGCACTATACTCTCTCTCTCACACACACACTCACTCACTCACTCACTCTCTCTCTCTCTCTCTAACCTCTCACACCTTTAAGGCGCTGTCTGAGCCAAGATGTCACCTTTCGTTATAAAACCTTAAGTTATCTTGAGAATGTGACTTAGAAGTAGTTCTGGGATTTACATATTAAAGGACTGAAACCATCAGATCTATTCTAAAAGATGAAAGATTTAACAATCTAGGTTTGTTCAATGTATCATTGCATCACTAATCTTTTGCTATAAATTCTGTTATGGTTCTATGACTTCTATGTTCTATGTACTGTTTCACAACCACCTGATGAAGGAGCAGTGCTTTTGAAAGTAGTGCTTCCAAAATAAACCTGTTGGACTGTAACCTGGTGTTGTGTGATTTTTAACACTTTCAACATTGGGTGTACAGAAAATAGGGCATGTTGACACTTTCCCACAGACAGTCATACAACGCTTTCATTGATGGGTGCATTATTTTTGAAATTGGGGCAAAATATTGTAGGCTGCCTCTGGCATAAAGAAAGAGCTGGAAAGACTCCACAAACAATGAACATCGGCCTCTATTGCTTGGAATCAACTTGTAAGCATTTAGCAATGGTGTAAATTGATCCTCTACATCCCCAGGCTATTCTCTTTAATCCTCTTTTAGTATTTCTTGTATAAAAGCATGCAATCTCCTTCTAAACAACAGCAGTAAACTAATGGCTATAATCTGCAGAATCTGGTCAAGAGCTAAATTATAGCACTTTGACATTGCTGCACTGGGTTCAAGAGAGCATTGTGATGTCAGTTCCAAGTACCATTTTCCTCACTGACATTACACCAGCTGCATTCTAAATCAAATGTCAGTCCAACCGGAAGCTAGTGAATCCAGCGGCTCATTCATAAAAATGGCAGAAAGTGGATATCTTCTGCCTCCAGAAAAGGGCAAATTGTCACTTTTCATGTTTTCAAGCGAGTGTTCGGGTGACATTGTAAAACTGCATTACTCTAACACAAAAGCATGTTTAGAAGCACAGACTCCCAGCTAATATCAGGAATATTAATGTCACAACCAGTGCAGGGTGCACCAATTTTGTTATAAATTGCAGTGTTCTGGATTTTTTGCATAAAATTCTCGTTGCTTCAGTTGTACTGAACAATCAAAATAATTGTTTTCAAAGCGGTGATGGGGAAGGCTGGAATGAAGAAATATCTTCAGGTTAATAAATAGTATGTTGTGTTTATGTCATTATCCTATCATTGCAGTGCATTCTTTGGTACTATGCCCATTAGAACTTGGTTAAAAGTATTAATTTATTTCTGCAGATAGTTTCAGGGCTCTACCTATGGTATTCCACCACCATTCACAAATGCTGGATTTTTATGTAAGCTTTCACTTCCAATTAGTCCCCCATGCTAGGTGATAGTGCACGTGGCTCCCACTACTCATACACTGTACACATCTTATCATGATCCACCAAAGCTCAAAGCTCTGTAGTTCCCTCCCAAGATCCCTAATCCTGCACTAACCTACCTCCTTTCAGATCCTCGAGAAAATCTTTTAATCACACTTCTTTATCTCTCCTCGATTGGCACAGTGTCCCTTTTTATCCAGGTCAAACACTCAAGAATATAATTCCTCAGATGTCAGTAATCCCACAACGCTTTGATTGAGGTCTCTTTGTAAAATGCAGCCACCCTGAGTGCAGAACAGCTGCACTCAGCAAAACAGGCAGTATAACTAGGATACCTTAAAGTGACCACTGGAAGTCACCACAAAAAAGGTACACCTTTGTCTGAGGAATGTGGATATACAGCAATGCTCCTCCAAAATCCACTGAAACGTTGAAGGCTATCTCTAATACCATGCTCAGGGGTCATCTATTTCAAATGCTTCACCCTGACTCACCTCCAGACGATTCAGAAATTGAACAAAGGAGGCCGAGCAGGTGTCTACAGCTAGCCAATGTCCCAGGTCTAATATCAAGCAGACCTCAATATCAGGTAGGCCTAATATCAAGCAAGCCTAATATCAAACAGGCCTAATATCAGGCAGGAATCATTCAGAGTCCAATTTCTACTCTTTTGTTTTATAGAAATGGCTTTGGCAAATTAAAAAATTATTTTGTTGATGAAGTGATTAAGAAAGATGAAATCTTGAAGAAAACAGATTTAAGCTTGAATATCTTTGACAAAAAATTTAAAGTTATTTCTTCTGAAGAGGCAAGAACATAATTGAATAATATTACACGATATAAATAAAAACTTAATAGACGAATGTAAGCCATGAATTATGCAGAAACAACATTTTACTGGGGTGGAGTTTTGGGCTAGTAGTTGTAAGAATGTTTACTTACTGAATTTTATAACAGGATAGTGATGGGTAATATAATAAAGATCAAATGTTTTCCAGCACTTAAACAGACTTGTGGAATATTAAAATATACTTAATGTTGATATCATTGAATCCTACCTACAAAGGAACTGACTCAGCTAAAATGCCTATTTCCCAGTTAGGCCCAAAAGCAGACATAATGCCTGGGTCAGTTGATTTCTTGAATATATGCTGCCAATGGCACTGCTCAAGGTGCACTCACAGCCTAGTAGTCACAATGACTGCGATGTCCCTGACACAATGCTGCAGCTAGTTATCTGCACCAAAGAACAGGGCCAAAAACAAAACTGAGCAGTTTCCAAATATTTTAAATCAATTCAAATTATTATCTGCTCATTGCCCCACTCCCAACAACAGTATGCTGTGCTCCTGACCCCTTACTTGATTCCTGCCTGCTCATCATCTGCAGGAGACAGCAAATGGAGTGATATGTGAAGAGTCAGAAAGCATTACTTCATGGCAACAGCAAATAGAATGAGGGTCACAGAGGTTTCTTGGGAGTCCATAGCACCGCACATGCACTGAGTTCCAGTTCCAGGTATTCTTCAATGATGTCAGTGGTACAGAAATCCTGTTCCACTGCAGTGGCAGGAGATGCATTGTTTACTATATTCTGAAGATAGCATTATCTTAATCACTCTGGTGCTTCAAATCTACCACAAAACATGTAGGGAATTCTGGCATAAAGCAATGGTTGTGTTCCTCTGCAACCTCGTGGTATAGAAAACGGCGCTATGGAAAATTGCTACAGAAAATCGCACTGCAGAAGATTGCTATTAAAAAAAAAATCACTACACCCATTTAACAGAAAGTCTGTGTTATCCAAACAGTGTCCACAATTCGTCAATTGCATTATAGCCAATATGTGTTGATGAATCTCGTGTTATACCAGAACAATCTATAATTCATTTAAAATGAAGAAACCTTTGAGTATTCATAGAGCTTCTCACAGTTATGAGGGATTTTGAAAGAAATTAAAAGCTTTGAATGATAATTTATAATTAGGGAAATATGCAATCATTGAAAATTACAAACAGCATCCAGGTAACAAATGCAAAGTAAAAGCTGGTTCACCTTTTGAATTCCCCACATGACACTGAGTCTCTAAGGGTTGGGTTTCAAATCAGACTTAAACAAACAGGTTTATAAAACTACAAAGATAATTTCAAAACTCCTAGTATAGAAAGAAACAGTAAAGCAAAAGTCTACCAACCTCCAGACTGGCTGTGTTACTTCCCTTTTTTAAAAAAAGGGTCAGGAAGTATTTTTGAGATTGCTCATAAATAACGATTCAAGCCTAGTTCTGCTGCACTATTGTCAATCTCATTACCATACTCTCAGAGATCTGAGATTTTATGGCAGGACAGTAATAAATCATGAAGCTGTATAAGTAGCTGTATCCGCTCTGTACCAACATCACTCACTCCACCCCCACTTCCGTAGCTCTCAGTCAATCTAGATTGAAATCTCTTGTTCGTAGTTTGAATTTCTAGAATAGTTCACCCCAAACAACATGCCTGCTGCCAGCTGCATGACCGCTTTCTTCAACTGTCAATTTAGGGTTCATCACAGGCAAATTATCAGGCATGTGCTCACTTCTCAGCAGGTCGGAAATTGGAATGATTAGCTTGGAATGAGTAAATGAGCACTGATCACATGTCTGAGCTTGTTCATCTCAAAACATTACTGCAGAAGTAAAAGCCATCACAAAATAAACATTCCAATCTTAATTTATTCGTAGCACTGACTGGCTGCTTACCTTGGCATTGTGGTAACTTCTGCAGCAGAGTTAAGGAGAGGGAAAATAGCAAATAACTCCACAATGTTTCGGCATCTAGCCAAAACAGGCAGTGAAGAAATCTGCAGCCAAATAGGTAGGGATTATTCATATGTGAACAAAGACAAATTGCATTGAATGATTAAAAACTAATCACTACATATGCAGTCACAACAAACTCTGGTAGCTCAAATCTTAATCAACTGTCCCCACTTTTTGGGTAATAGGAAGCTTTAGATATTGTGCAAGATAGTATATTGGGGAGGTAGGTAATACTGAATTGGAAACTCCAATTCCTCATTTATCAACTGTTGCACACTTTACCTTCAACAAAAGCTTTCAGTGCAGTTTCAAAAAAATCTTGGAGCAGCTGTTGTCTCATGTTGTGCCATGATTACATCTTTTTCCACTTTAAAATGGGTTCCCCACTGCCATCCACTACCTGCACCAGTCAGAATGCACTTTTCCCTCCCCTTCTCACCCACAATTATTTTACTTCTGGCGTGAAGTATTGCAGCTAAGCTTTACTTCATTCTGGCTTCTGCTGAGGTGAGTAGCCAGTCAGTGACGGCTGAACACAATCATGTTCATTGCCAGGAAACACAAATTGGCTGATGTAGCTTCAATGGAAGCAACTGTCATGGGTTAGTTCTGCATCAGGATCACAGCACTCATTCTCAAGAACTCTTGAACTTCGGTCCCTAAGCTCCAGGAGGGGAGAAGAATTGGATAGCATGGGTAGAAAAGATACAAGTAGAAAACAACACGTGATTAAGACTCTATTCACAGGGTTCTGTACACCTCTCACTAAGAAAACTGACCTAGCCAGCCCAGCTAAAAGAGTACATACAACAAAATTATTGCCTACTCCTTAGCTTAACCAGATTCTTCTGATCAGGTGATCTGACAAGCTCACCTGAAGAGATCTGGAGATGTTCTCTTTCTTATGATACAATTGAAGTATGGCTAGAGCTAGGTGCTTCTTTGTCTTAAAGGACAGGAAGCTGATCGAAACCTATTTAAACAGATGTTTAGTTCTCCCACGAAGGACAAAAATACTGAGATTCCCAAAAGTGCATCTGTAAATCTCAGCAATGACTTTTCTACAAATCTACTCACTAAGGTTACCATAAGACTCAATTTATTTCAAATAAATAGGAATTATAACAGAAATGACAACAGATGACTGCAAAGTGGAGAAAAATACAGCAATATTCAGGTCATTAAGGTCAGATCTGGCTTTCTGTGAGGCATTTAAGATTCTAAGTAGCCCTGATGGCACAACAGTGACAGACAACTGGATATTCATAATTTGCACACCTCCTTTCCCACCCTGCTGCACTCCTCACAACTCTGACTTCTGTTAGATGTGACAATTACTTTGCAGCCACTCTTCACCAATACCAGTCAGACATTTCAAACAAGAAAAGCATTTCAACTACTAATTTAGCCCACGTGATTCCCACTCCCTGAGGTGCTGTTCACCATTTCCTTCCAAATTTAACATGATGCAAACTAAACAGTTACTGAAGAATAGGCCCAATTCAAATTGCTATTATTTAGGTGTAGACCTTTCCCAACCCTCCTCCCCAGCCACCTACCCTTCCAATGAAAGCCACAGATGAAACCTGTCACACAGTCTAGTTTACAGTGGAAAACTCTTCTTAATCCAGGCAGACTGAAGCAAGAATGTGGAAGTCATTACAAAACAAGATTTCCATTGAATTGCAAAATGGAGAATGAGACACAGATCCAAACTGGATTATCAAGTGCTATCCATCAAGGTCCAGCATTTTCTACTGTGATGAATAATGAATAGGTGATTAGCAAAGTCTATTTTGTGAATAACAAATGATTTTACAATTCCATGGACTTTTTTCCTTGTAGATCATTAGGTAAGACACTTCACCAAAGAGCTCTCTCTACAACACTCAGGCTAGCAGTTGTTTTTTTTCCCCCCAGAAAATAATTGTTTTTTTCGTTTTCCTATATATCTTTCACAGACACTATTTGAAACAACATATATTTAAGATTTGTTCCTGCAGTATTTTTAAAATAATTAAATTCAGCAAGGTACTTCATGGAAGCATTAGAAAATAAAATTATAATGCTGAAACACATAAGGAGATACTAGGTCAGATGCCAAAAGCTTGTTCAAAAAAGAAAGCTGTAAAGGAGTGTCTCAAAGGAGGAAAGCAGAGAGGCAAAGGAGGTTTAGGAAGTAAATTTCAGAGCCTGGAGCCTAGGCAACTGAAGGCACACTCACCAAAGGGGCAATAATTAGTATCAGGGAGGCACAAGACATCAGAATTACAAGAGTACAGATATGTTAAAGAACTGAGATTGCACTGGGGGTGGTGCAAAGGAGATGTATCAGGATGGTGTCTGTGTTGAAACATTTCAGCTATGAAAAGAGCCGAAGCAAGCTTGTGTTGTTTTCTTTGGAAAGAGAGGGTTGAGGGGGGAAACCTGATAGCGGTGTATAAGATTACAAGGGGAATGGACAGGGTGAATAGTAAGCAGCTGTTTCCCCTTCATCAAAGGGCCAATAATAAGGGGCAGTAGGGGATTTGAGGAAAAAACTTTGTCCAGAGTGTGGAGGAGGTCTGGAACACACTGCTTGGGAGAATAGTTGAAATGGGAAACCTCCCAACAAAAAGTACTAGATGAGCACTTGAAGTGCCATTAACATTCAAGGCTATAGACCTGCTGCAGTAAAGTGTGACTGGTGTAGACAGCACTATATTTTGGATAGTACAGACTTGATGGACAAAAGGGCCTCTTCTACTTTATCATTCTGTGGTCCTATGATTGTGAGGTTGCACGAAATTAGAGATAAGGAGGGTCAAGGCCATGGAAGGATTTTCAAATCAAGGCACTATCTGACTGGGAGCCAAAGTAAGTCATGAACAAAAGGGTGATAAGGGAATGGAATAAGTTGCAAGCTGTAGGCCAGTTAGCTCAACACCTGTTATTGCAAAAATATTGTGGTCCATTATAAAGGATGTACAGGAAAGCATTTAGAAATACATAATATAATCAAGCAGAGTCAGCCCGGTCTGACAAATTTATTAGAATTCTTTGAGAAGGTAACAACCAGGACTGAAAAAAGGTAAGCAGTACCCTGGATGCAAATGTATTTGGATTTCCAGAAGCAGTTTAATAAGGTACCACACATTTAGTTACACATATGATAAAGAATCCATGATGCTGGAGGTCATATATTAGCATGGATAGAAAAGGGCTTTTGACACAGTAGTAGTTTCCCTACCTCTGGGTTAGGAGGCCTCAATTCAAGTCCACCTACTCCAGATATGTGTCATAACATGTCTGAAATGGTTAATTACAAATATCTATCAGAATGCATAAAGGATTGGCTGACTAACTGAAGACAAAGTTGGGCTAACGTGGGCAATTTCAGGATGGCAACTTGCAACTAGTGGAGTGCCACAGTGATTCAGGCTAGGCCTGCTTTTATTTACAATATAAATTAAATGACTTTGATGAGGAAAGTGAATGTGCTGTAGCCAACTTTGCTACAAAGTAGATGGAAGGGTAAGTGGTGAAGATGACACAGATTCTGCAGAGGGATATACTCGGGTTAATTGAATAGGTACAAACTTGGCAGATGGAATACAATGTGGGAATATGTGAGGTTATGCACTTTGGAGGAAGAATAAAGGAGCTGAAAATTATTTAAATTAAGAAAAACTGCGCAAAAATACAGCAGATAGTTAGAAGTCTTCATTCATACATCACAAAAACTTAGCATACAAATTCAGCAGGCAAATGGGCTCCTGGTCTTTATTTCAAATGGAATGGAGTACAAAAATAGCTAAGTCTTACTTAAACTATACAAGGTACTAGTTAGAACACACCTGCAAGACCATAAGGTATAGGAGAAAGCTCTGGACGCCATGTTCAAGGAAAAATATATTGCCATTGGAGGCAGGTTTGTCTTATGAGGAGAGATCGAGTAGTTTCACTGAAGTTTGGATGAATGAGAGGCAACCTTATTTAAACATAAAGGACTTTTAGAGTACTTGACAGGCTATATGAGGAAAGGTTGCTTCTCCTTATGAGAGAGTCTAAGACCAAAGGGTATAATCTCAGAGTAAGTGGCCATCTCAGTCCAGACAGAGATGAGGAAGAATTTTCTTTTCTCAGAGTACTAAGGCTGTGGAATTCTTTATAACAGAAGTCTGTCAAAGCTGAGGTATGAGTATATCCAAGGCTGAGATAGACATTTTAAAATCAGTAAGGGAATCAAGGAATTTGGAGAACTGGAGGGAAAGTGGAGTTAAGGGTTATCAAATCAACTGTGATTTCATTGAATGTTAGAGCAGACTCAGTCGGTCGAATGGCCTATTTTTACTCCTATACCTTATGGTCTTGCAACACCGACAGAGTTTGGACAATCTCAAGTTGACAAAGCGTGGAATATGGAAACTCAGTAAGGGCCCATAGGAAGTAGCCAAGAAACAATGAAGGCAGGGACCACAGTTCAGTAGCCCACAAGCTAAGAGAGGAGCAACGTCAAGCAATGTAATAGAAGTTGAAATAGTTGGTCTTAGGGAGGTCATAAATTATATCAAAACTCATCTCAGGATTACACTACAATAAATTGATTTTTTCTATTTCCCTTGAAAAACCAAAGAGTTGTTCACTAACTACTTTACATTTGTCTTGATCAGAAAAATTCTTAACTCAGTGCAATTTAATTCATTCTACTAATAACAAATTAATGCACTCCTCACATCTTGACAGTTTGTGAATATTCACAATATGGAACACTCCACTAACTTCAGGGCTATTGCCTTTCTCTCCACCATTATGGGCAGGCACCATACTGGGCAAACAAATTTGCTTTTCACATTAAACTGCACAGTTGAAGAACTTCTGCATATCATTCATGGAAGCTAGCTCCCTTTATATGCCATTTTGTTCAGATTTCTTCCTGAGGGAGGTTTTGACTAGAAGCAAGTGGAGATTTCTGTACTCTTGAAGAAAATGGACAGGTAATAATGGCTTGTTGCATATTTCCTTTCCTCCCTTGGTAGGATCACATTATAAATTGTCATTATTATGACATCATAAAAACATACTGCTGTAATAAATTGCACAAGCAACGGATTTATTCTCCTCCTGGGCATTTGAAAAAAAAGTAATTTTTGTTTTAAAATAAAATGTTATCTTTCAGGTTCAAGTGGGACTCATTCAAATTCATTCATGTGGACCTATAAAAGTGAGTGCCCATAAACCAGCAAGCAGGAAGGTGGCAGGAAGCAGCAGATCCATCTTTTCTGTTGTTTTATAATATGGAGCCATTTCAAAAGTGACAACACTGAAAACTGAGGCCCAGATATCACGAACACACTCTTTTTGCAGCTAATTTCATTTTGGTGTAAGCTTGATAAATCTTCACTCCAGGAATCTACTCATAAATACACAACATTTATGCAATGGAGTGGAGCAAAAGACTGTTGCAAGGCCACTACCTTGAGCTTCCAAGGTCTTTCAATCCCATTCTCTAAAATATTTCTAATCTTCAGGGACGTTCTGTTTCATTGCAGCTGCATGGTCTCCTTTGAAAGGATGCTGTAGATTCCAAATGTCCTGTTAGTTCATATTTAAAAGAGCAGCAGCACAGGTAAAATTGACCACACTTAGTGAATATCAAGAATTTGTAGCAGTTGCACTCCAGCTGTGTCCTCTGATAATTTAATTATGATGTAACATCATCCAGAAACAACTCAGGCATATGCTTCAACTCTAAAATCTTATTTCAACATATTAATGTTTTACCTAATTATTTTCTCACACAGTGTTTACCTTTACGATTCTATAGTTAATGAAGATCATTTCATTATTGCCATCTGAATTATTTGTTTATTTGCAAGAAAGGGTTATTCTGTTGTGTGAATCTTGAAGTGCAGTTGGGAGTGTACATATTAATAAAATTTGAACTGTTTTTTATAAGAAACACCAAGTTTAGACATTGTTAACTCCAAAGTATAGATTAAATGGTAGATACTTGATAGTTCCTTGATAAGGATTTAGGACGAAGGATGAAGATTTCTTTGATTTGTTTTTGAATACATTTGTCAATCCCATTATTGTAAAAGTCCAGGGCTGAATAGAGCCTTGGTCTATGAAGAATTTAAAAGCTGTCTACAAAGCATTTAAAAGCTAAGTGAAGAAAATTTTCAGTGCTCATACAAAATACATTTTTCAGAACTTAATTGCACTCTCAAGGAGTCCTCCTCGCAACCAATTTTGATATGTTGGTGTTGGCCTGCATAGCAGGAGTCCTTCCACTCATCCTGTGAACTTTGGAAGGGTCCGTGACAAGGTCACAGAGGATGTAGCATGGTTCGCATAAGATGTGCCTAGATTCTTAATGACCAATTGTTGTTTGGCTCAATTCTACTTAGAAGGGATTTAATTTTTAAATGCAATATTCTGAAATTTGTTACTTCTCCACAAAAACCTCAAATTTTTTTTCTACTTTTCATTTTTTAAACATCAGATGCATTTAAAAAGCAATGTGATCAGCTAATGTTGTGGGGACTACACGTGTATGACTAACCTACTGAAACATAGACATCAGTTTGCCAACCTCTACCAACCAATGCTTTTTCTAATCAACTGAAAAGAATTCATGGGATCCTCATCGTTTTTCAAATATTCAGGTTGGAAATGTAACATTGCGAGTTACCAGATTGGTTCTTTAACTTGCATTAGTGGACCAATTCATACTAGCTGCATTATTCTGCACAGTTATCTAAAAGATAACTCTTCCAGGTGTTCTCACTGCCAGTACAAGCTACAGCACCATTACCTATTCAATCACTTATATTGTATTGACACGGAGTAATTGAGAATGTGTCACTGAGGTCAAAATTGCGGTTCAAAAATAAACATAATAGGTACACTGAATTGTTGACATCAAATTTATTTTCCAGAATCAACTGATTGAAATTGCATTGCGATATTAGTACCACCCGCTAATGTATGAAATTATTGTCCACTATATTAACAAATGCATTTAAAATAAATTAACATTTCATTACATGAGCAAAGTACAGAATTTCATATGAATGAAAAATAACGCATTTTAAATGTAAACGCACTCCAGACCGTGTCCCACATGGGCTGCTTTCAGCATAAGCAACCCATTTTCATGTACTTATGGCCACCATTACCAAATTTTCTTTGTCACTGGCATACTATCATCCATGCCCTTGTCTGCCAAACTGTCATTCTCCCTCTGGGCTTAACCCTTCACCTAGCCACTCACTTCTCCTATCCTCTCACCCCTGTCTTCTCCTACCTATTCTCAGTTCTGAGGAAGGATCATAAGACTTCATATGTTAACTTTGTTTTCTGGATGCTGCCAGAACTGCTGGGTTTTTCCAGCAATTTCTGCTTTTATTAATCATTTTCAATTGCTATTTTCACAATTTAAATAATGTGTTGCAAAGTCCATACTGAGCTTGTTTTAATATCATTGTTAACTCATTTAAAACAAAATGGGTTAAAATGGCATTAAACAGTGCGTACAGGAGTTTAATGCAAAGTCCAAAAAATAGCACACAAGAGGAAATTAAAGTCTCAAGTGTTTTTGTACCTTAATGAGGCATGTGCTACACTGGATGTTCCACACTAACATTCACCACAGCATGAGAAAATCAGGGACCAATTCCAGTAGCTCTCTGAATGAAGCTACTATTTTATGTAACACAAAATTGCTGGAGAATTGCTTTTATTTTAACTGCTTTTATATGTATGGTTTAGAACAGGGGGTCGGTGCTTTCCGATTTTTTTCCATGCTAAGGCAAGACTTTTCAAGCACAGCTTGCTTTAAAACCACACTCAACCTCAATTGTTGTGATAGCAGTTTCAAGTCATTGAGCCTGGAATTAAACCTGAAAGCAACGAAATGATCAAAAGTTAAAAGGTTTTAAAACAAAACGCAACTATAACGTAAGTCTGGTAATGAAGTGTATCATGCGAATGTATTACTCTGTGCGGTACAAAGCAGCTTTATTGAAAAGTCCTATAATGTGCCAGTATATTACAAAAAGAAATTATCTTTTTGAATGACACACCTCACACAAACCAAGCTAGGAGAAGCCCTAATTTAGAAACACCTGTTCTAACAGATGCCCCAGTCTCTTAGAGAGTTCTTTACTCAAATCGTGTGTCTTGCACTCTTTGAAAACAGACAACCCTTTCATCTGTTCTCCATTTTATCAACATTAATGGCAAGAATAAAACTGCTGAATCTAACAGGGGTGGACAAATTCGGAGAGAAAATTCAGTTTCCACACAGCATGGAGCTCTTTTACATAGGCACTACATTTCTAGCGTGTACTGGAATGAATCAACAGTATCTATATCTGTTAACCCTCAGGCTCTTGAAAGACTACAAGATGAAGAAAGGTGAGACTGTTCACAATTTATTTTAGGGAAAAGCGGGAACAAAATAGAAAGGAAAGTTGTGCTTAAGAATTGAATTTTTTTAAATAAAAATGTGGTATGGAATATGTCACTTAGCCGAGGGATAAGTCAGGTGATTAGGATGCGCTTGGGAGTAATTCCAGCCTCTTTTCCTCAAGTGACGTTTAATCAATTTTTCCTCATACCATCAATTGGCTCCTTGGTTGTTCACAGAATGTCTCAGACTATTAATAGAATATTTAACATCCAATAACTGTTGCAACATTTAACAATCTATCCTTTTCCAGCCTTCATTATAGAAAGCAAAAAATAATCTACTTGAGATCAGCCTTCATTATGCATTCTTCAGTGTAGTGGTCATTGCTTACAGCTCCCTGTCCAATAGACAGTCTTTGTGAAACAGCTTCTTTTGCAGGCTATAATAGAATCACAATTATGTCAAAATGCATTTTGCACTGGTATTGGAAAATGCATATCTTGAGGTTACAGGGCAGGATTTTGTCTCTGGAGATTTAAAAATATTTACAGTCTGAAAATATTAGCATTACATTTGGTCAACATGGCTGTCACCGGCAAATCAGAACTGAGCAATAATTGAATTTAATGGTGCTACATATGCAGAGTCACAGCCCAGGAAAACTGATCTACTTGGCCACTCCTACACATTTTTTTCTCTGAAATTCTTTTGCATAGTCATACAAGCATAAAAGAAAAATGACAGATAGGGGACTCCACAGGAAAATACAGACAAAGTTTTGAGAATCAATTGGATGCAGCTCTCGAGATACATGACTGGGCAAGAGTCTGAATTCAAATGACACAGCAAATCTAATAAAACTGTTGCTCTTCAGCATTGTACATAACTATGGTGTATAAAAAGTCTTTTTCTTTTGTAGCTAGAATGCTGCTTCTCTTAGTATTTATTTTGTGTAATATATTTAGTGGAAACCACAAAGTGGAACTCTTCTATGAAATGTTGCAGTGGTTGAAATTCCAGATTTAACACAGTACAACAGCTGTGGTTACAGTCTGTTTAGAGACAGGATATATTTTCCAGTCAGAAACTAAGGACGAATAACTCACCTGCAGTCGTGCTGCCTGTTTCAAATTAATTCGCAATGAAAAGTACTTATTAAGATCACGGCAGTTTATTGTCTCTGTGTTTCCGATTCCCTGCCAATATTAAACTCTGTTTCAAATCAGTCTCCTATGTGGCAAATTACAATGGCATCCGTCATCATTTGACAATTACCATGAGAAAAATAACTCTTATTTTCTTCACTGTTGAACTAACGTAGCTTCACTTAAAAAGAGACCCTTTTAAATGCAATTTTGTTTAAAATTCAGTTATTGTTCTAAAATCAAATAGGTGTGTAAAAGATTGCTCAATTTTGAGGCAGAGGACTCTCTAAAAATAAACATTTCTGTCCTCTGTTGTTTTTCTTAGTGATTGGAGAGGTTTTTAAAATTTTAAGTATCACATCTCCAACCTTACTGGAGTTATCGGTTTTCTACTGCCTCACAGATTTCTCAATATCACTCAACAAATCGTTAATTTTCTTCAAGCAAAAATATAGTTCACTCTAATTACAGGGGTAGTTATAAAATAAGTGAAAAATAGTTTTCAAATAATCTATATTGATCTATATAACCTTATCTTAAAATGAAAATAATGAGAACAAGGTTGCTAAATGAACAGATATCTTTGTGCTTCTAGTTGGGTCTCACTTGGGCTATGTAGCAGACATCTCTTCCCCACTCCAACATCCTTACTATTTTGATATATTGACAAGAAAGGATTAAACACAGCATTAAAATTAATAAAGTTTTTAAGCAATATAGTAAACTCTGGAGAATTATTCTTCAAGTCTTTAATTTGTTTTACTGAAAGCAAAATTTAATCAGTGGCCCCTCTGAAGTGAGCTGAAGCGGGCACTACTTGAGGTATAAAGTTGAGAGTTTGTGCCCACATCACTCACGTGAAAGCAAAAAGGGCCAGTATCAGGCACTTGAAAACATACGCAACTATAGGAAGCTGACACCCTGCTGAATCCAAATCACTTTGCCAGTATGAACGCTCCCCCTGCCAATCAACACCCTGATTTTAACCAAAAGACCCTACTTTGGTCAGTACTGATCCTGCCCTTTCGGACCTCCACCAACGGCCCCAACAAATACTGACCACACCCAAGACATCAGGCTCCTTCCTACTGTACACATCTCTGCCCTGACCCCACCCAGCGACTTCCCTCTAAGCTATCTTCCAGTTCTCCACAGACCACCCAGAAACTTCCAATATTCCTCACCACAGTTCATTCCTGGTCGTGAACCTATAACCAAGTTGCCACAGATTTCAAATACAAATGCATATCTCAAACATGACTACACCAAGATGGGAAGTGCACATCTCAAATATTACTATATCAAGACAGGACGTGAACAGCACCTTTAAAACAGATATCAAGTGGATGTTTGAAGAATCCTATACACTATTCACTCAAACTCAAAGGTGGAACTTAATTTCAAAAAATTTTAAGATAATGAGTATTCATGGCATTGACAGGAACCTGCCATGCACTCCTCCCACACTGTCAACTTACTTTTTCAATCTTAACCCACTGTCAAAATGTTGATTCCTGCACAGTTAACTCACCCTTCTCATTCAGCATCATCATTAAATTCGATTATGAGCATCTGCTTTCTATTTCAACCTTTAAGTTACAATTATTTTCAGCTTAAGACACCTAGATGTACGCTTAAAGGTGAAATGGAGAATAGCAGTGAGTAGGACAGGAAGTTAAGTATGTAAAAAAACAGCGATTAGGGGATACTAATGATTTGGTTACAATGTCCTACAGACGAGTTGTTACAAACTCTGAAGATGAAGTAATTTGAAAATTTTAAATAGAATTCTAAAGAAAAGAGAAAAACTGACACATTTTAAATCAGACTATTCATTTTTCTTAAATAAACTCCACAGTGTGCTACAGTACTAATAGCAAGCAAGCCACATAGTACTTTAGGTTAAACTGTCTTAATGGATCATTGCTGTGTCTGCAGTCTCTCCAATCACAAATGCCACTCCAAAACATTCTACTTTTTTTTATTGCTTTTTATTGATGGATTAAAATACTGATACATAAAGCATAATATATTCAAAGGAAATAAAGTATGATGTGTATACAGTATACAATGTTAATTGTACAACATACAGCACTTGGGTATGGTGGCCATACATTCTAATGGACAGTAAGTCATATTTACCTGAGCTCTGCTCAAAACCAAGCTATTGCCTCAGCCATTAAATTAATATGTTTGACATAACGGTGTATCATCTCATTATCCTCAAAACAAGGTCTGCAACTGGAGTTTAAAATTGTGTAATTAATTATAGTCAACAAATCAGTGCTGAAGCTAAGAGTTCTGAATTCTGGAGTTATCTGAATATTTCAGTGATTTGTTCAGCAATCACATTCAATAAATTGCACATAAGGCTTTTCTACCATGCTATTCTTCTTCAGATTGTTATATTTTAAGAACATACTTATACAGCATGATATTTTAATACAGAATTTTGTTTATTGACAGATATATTAAAGAATTATATTATACGCAATTCATCTGAATTTTACACATTAGTTGTAGATGGGTTTCAGCAGAAGGATAATGAATAGCAGCAGCATTCTATGTATCATCGTCTTACATGAAAACATTATATTTATTTCCTACATTACAAAAGAGTGACTATTCTTCAAAAGGTTGAACAGTAAGATACTTTCAGACATCCAGAGGTTGACACCAAGTCGAAAAATAGACTTGAATTTACAATCAGCCATTCTTTCTTGCTTTTGAAATTAGAGTTCAAGAATGATCAAAGATTTCCTTTATTTTAATTTCTTTGAAAATTTGATGCCTTTATGTAATGTAACGGTGGCACAGTAGCACTGCTGCCTCACAGCACCAGAGACCCGGGTTCATTTCCCGCCTCAGGCGACTGACTGTGTGGAGTTTGCACATTCTCCCTGTGTCTGCGTGGGTTTCCTCCGGGTGCTCCGGTTTCCTCCCACAGTCCAAAGATGTGCAGGTCAGGTGAATTGGCCATGCTAAATTGCCCACAGTGTTAGGGGCAGGGGTAAATGTGGGGGAATGGGTATGGGGGAGTTGTGCTTCGGCGGGGCGGTGTGGACTTGTTGGGCCGAAGGGCTTGTTTCCACACTGTAAGTAATCTAATCTAATAATATTTCATGTTTAAAATTTGTTTAAATATGCAAAAAATTATGAAGTAAATTGGAAAAAAACATTTTTTCTTACAGTATGTACTGTAGGTCAACAAAAATATATTTCAAAATAATGGCAAATTCACATTTTAACTTTGGTAATATGGAATTTTCAAAGGTTTACCTCAGAGCGTTGTATAACACCAAGTCTACAAGATAATTGTAAGTGCCACTCCACCCATCACTAAAAGAACATAGGAATTCATTTAGTAGTAAGTCCCTTCTCACTGTAGTTAGGGGTATTGTTGAATGAATGCTGATTTCATTGATATTTCAGGGTTGAAGCCTGTCAGGATTGAGTATGCATCCCATTTCGCCACTTGCGTGCACACGGCAAGAATTTATAGCACGAGAAACGTGAACGCTTCAGTGGGTTGAAATGGCAACTTGGGCATCGATCGCTCTGTCTGAAACAAATTTTAAAATGGCTTAATCTGCCCTGATAGATGAGTGATTTTGATTTCCCATTGCACAGAAACTTGATTATAAAACATATTTCGAGTCATTCTCTGAGCGCAGATAATGATTCATTAATCAGTGCTTTCATTAACCCCCTACTGACTCACCAAACATATACAGTCCAGTTTTGAAGTGCAAAATGAAAATGAATACACAGAAAGTGACACATTAATGGCAGCAACTCAGATCCTCCTCCCCAAAACTTAATTATCTGCTTGTCTGTGATGGTTGCTAGGCTGTAGTGATTTTTCAGCCAATTGTAATTTTAAAGCAGAGGAAAATTGTTTTATGGTCTATTTAATTCTCAAAGTACTGGACTAATATTTCTGCATTGGTTCATTAAATAACACAAGATTGGTTGAAGTGAAATACTTTACAACTTTCACTCATCATCATTTGCTTAAATCCATGCTAATGATTTAAATTAACAGGAAGCCTACCATATATCATTAATTAATTTCATTCTTAAATCAAGAAAACGAATGGAAGCAAAATCAAGGTTTTTCTTCTGCTAAAGAAAAATACATCTACTGGAAGTTCATTAACTAAAATAATAAGCTATATGTTGTTTATAAGAAAGGCTGTGAAGATCCTTAGTATTTACCAGAGAGCATGATCTTATCTGAACAAATATATGTTTAGATTATTCTTTATTTATCGTATCAAGCTTCTTAAGTACTGCAGTTTTTTATATTGCATTGACTTCATTCAATGCTGCTGAACAAGATGGTGAAGCAGACAAACCTCTATTTCAGCAACTAACAGTCATGCTACTTGGCTGCTTGCCTCCTGCAGTTGTCCTACCAAACGGTACTGGAGTATGTGGTTACAATAGTGATCATACTGGAAATACGCTAGAAAATGCATCTGCAGTTCAAGGCTCAGATGGTCATATCACAGGATCTTTGCAAAAGATGCTCTTTTGTTCTTGGTTTAGCTATTGCCTGGCTGTCTATATCAACCTCTCGCATTCCAAATTGCATTTTATACTGTCAAATATGGCGATAAAGATGCAGAGATTTGCAAAGGTCTGCTCTGTAGTTATTGATTCCTTCCTAATCAAGAAATAATTTAAAATAGTGAAGGTGGTTTACATAAGATGCTGTTTTTGGAAACTGCATAACTGCAAGCATCTTTCTCACTTTCAAACCACCGCAATAAGATTATTGTAATAATAACGATAATTGCACAGGCATTTTCCAAAGAGTAACTAAAACAATATTTTGTTCAGAAACTCAAGAATAAAATAACTAACAATTAGACTGAACAATTAGAGTTAGCTACCAATAAAAATGGGATTGCATTTTTGTATTAGCAATTTGACATATAATATACTCTTATGAGCAGTGACAAAATATTCCACTGTACTATTTGCAGCATTTGGTAAAGATAATGCAGGACAAAGCTTCAATATTTTTCTTATCTCCTTATATTTAAAAATAAAACTGAAATTTGAAGTCTAACATGACGCCAATATGACTTTTTCAAATCAAACCCTAGATCGAGCCCTCTCCAGCTTAATCCAGTGTTTCGGGTCAGTGAATGAGAATCAACCACACTACCCACACCTCACTAAAATGGAAATAGCCCTATATTTAATTATCTCAGGTAAGAGGAAAGATATATCATGACAATCCAGTATTCCTGCTTCAAATGCTCATGTCAATTAAATTAAACATACAGAGGACAAAAAGGCATCTTTCTCCTCCTTGTACATTCAAAATTAGCAAATACAGCCAGAAGAAAAAAAAGATGTTCAGCAATAGGGAAAACGTACTAAAAAACAAAACAAGGGAACTGTTTTTTCTTGTTCTGGTAGTTTCCGATCCTTCTTTACCTTCTCCAAGTGGTATCAGTTAATAATAATCTACAGAGATCTGTACAAAGGTGTTTGCATCCCAGTGTAGCGGAGGTTTCAAACACAATGAAATGCTGATAAGCAAGCTCCATGTGTGCCAATAGATAGAAAACAAATTGATTTTAATCTACAACTATTTTAGGTTCATTTGCTTATCTTCTATAAATTCCTGTTAGACAAATATATTTTCTCATTATTTGTTGATGGTCACTTTTTAATGGAATTTTACTGTGCTGAGTCTTGGACAAAACACAACAGAAAAGTAAAATTTAAAATTGGCTATGCTATCTCAAATTTAAGTCTGTTTAATTGTAAGATGATACAGTATTCCATCATGTTTTTAAACAAAACGAATAATTTAAAATGTGGATTCATTCACAATGATGTATTCTTGCTTATATAATTATTACCCACCCCCCCCACCCCCACCCCAATGCAAAATGGAACTGGTTTGCATAAAAAACAAATAATAAATTTTGGTCTTGTTTCATTTTGTGCCCTGAGGCATTCAGACAGCCGCTATTGCAATCAACGGTTGCCCCAGTACAGATGGTTTATAACTATAAACCAATACCTTCTGATCTGACAGCCATCCAGTCGTTGTTAAGTGTCAAGTCCTGTTATATTTAGATGGCCCCTTTCTCTGCTTCTAGCTGTGCATGCACTGGGTTATACACGCAAACCAGTGATTACTGTACCCACACATCACTGCAGCGCAATGCCAGCTGACTGAGTTGCTGGCTCAATGCACATTCGCATCACATTACTTCTGCTATTCTAACTTTTCCAGTTCTGAGCACCATCAATTATGCAAAAGAATAACAGAGCCATGGCTTAGAGATGTAACATAAAGGACGATTATGACTGTAAATAATTTAGACACCTGCGTGCCATGCTCCTTTTACCAGCAAAACTAGCCCAGTGCAAGTAAGGTACTGACAGCGCAGGTTCCTCCTCCTAATGTACTGACAACTCCCCGTTTACTCTGAAGTCTGTAGAAAGTTACTGCATTATTCAGCTAGCGGTCTCTTGTCACTGATGAATTTTAGGATATTCTTTTCACAGTTCCTCCCTCCCCTAAGTTTAGAGGCAAAGATGCAAACAATGGTTGGCACAAATCTTTTCTAAAAAATAATGAAGTCAAAAACAAAGGTGATCTTTGTGATTTTTATTGCAATTTATATTTAAAAAATTCAGCACCCTTCTTTGTTAACAGGGCAAAAAAAACCTCATGCCCATTGTGCAAGGTCCTCAAGTCTCCCCAGGCTTATGAAACGCAGCTGCACTCACGTCATTGAAGCTAATGGGAAACTTGCGTGCCACTGATCAACTCTCAGTTTTTTTTTCAATTCAGAGCTGGGGTCATACCGTGTAGTTAAATCACTTTAATATCAGTATTTCTCACGCTATCTCAAACAGATTCCAAAACCACCTAAACTGGAATCCATCCAGCAGCCTTTTAAGTGTTACACTGTTTAAGAAGGGGTACATTTGCAGGAGTGCTTCAAATATAAAAATAACAGATTTAGACTGTTTGAGGTTTATTAATCCTGATGTAAAATCATATGCACATTAAGCGGTCAAAATAACATCAACAATCACCTTTCCATTTCATGAGGACAAGCTATCTCCTACACAGAAAACAACTGCAAGAGAAATCATATCCTACTTCTGTGTACATTCAGTTTAACACAAAAACTCCCACAGATGATCCTTTGCTGTGAGACTCACATAAATATGACAGTTCCAAGGTCCTTTAATAGATGACCAGACACTTACTTCATGGTTATATATCAAAGGAAAGTAAAGCCACCATGAACAATTAGAATTGTATGTCAGGTCAAAAATAGCCAGAATTCATTTTCAGAGTATTAAAGAAAATCGAAGAATACTCAAATGTGCTTTGTATTTTTCTGTACAATTATTACTATAGAGATAATAATAAGATTATTCTGGAAATACACTGTAGGTTAATCAGCACGTGTAAAGAGTAACTATAGGGTAGCATTTAGGATGTAAACCCATCATAGGAGCTAACATTCTGTTAAAGGGACTGCACCGAAAACGTTAATGTACAGATGCCGACATTTTCTGCTTCCACCCAAGCTGTAGTCTCTTGGCAGCGAATACTAATTTTATCTGCACAAAAATAGATTTTGAAGGCTATTTTCAATTCCTTCAATCGCAATTCAGTCACTATACAGGAAAATACTGTACCTGTGGAGAATGTGGAAAATTCACAAAGGTGGGAGCAATACACAGTGACTATGTCCAAAGCATTTAAAGTAGTCTGAAGCAAGATGGCGATTTTTTTTTCCCCACATGACTATCATCGTACAGACAGAAAAAAATGATCTAGGCAACAGAAAAGGACGCAATATTCTAAAAATTGGTTACCTTGAATATAATTTTTTAAAAATGTATTGAAGGGAGATCAACATTATGCAAACACAAGAAAATATATTTTGTACAAAATGCTAAGTGCAAAACATTATTGTTTAAATATAGGAAGTACAATTTCCTCAAAATGTCCTTTCATGTGCGTGCGAAATTTTCATGCTTTGCTATGCCACTAATTCACGGGCATCTTTTAATTGTTCATTTGCCACAAAGTTTTGAGCGTGCCGAAATTCAATACAAGGAAATGCGTTATCACTTCCCTCACAGACTAATAATCCATCAGAACTCTAAACCAAACATAATTCACAGCAAATGTTTAGGAAATGATGAACAAATCTTAATGCTTTTTCTAAAATATATTTTAAAATGCCAATTCCCAAAACACAGCCCCACTAAACAAGCAAATAAAATGACTTAGGTAAAATGCAAGTTTTTGCTGGATCTGGGTCTGAAAAGACAAGAAATAAATATTATTCCCTTAGGTTTTTAATGTTAAATAAAATGACCTCAAACTTTATAAACAGACCAGGAAAGCATTGTACTTAAAGTAAGCACTTACAGACAACTGCCAACCTGCATTGTTTAAATTTCCAACCCAACTTTACTAACATATAAACAGAGAACCCAAACCTTCAATGCTTCGGATAGAGATTTTATTGTTAACTAAACAAAAGTCTGTCAAGAACACGGAGTCGTCATTGGCCAGATATATAATATTATACATCTATGAATGTATCCCACAGCCAGATGACATATTCAAGCAGAGAAAAAGTTGTATTTAAATAATAACTAAGTCACTGTATAATTATTCTCCAAACACTGCCTGTTTCCTCAGAAGCTACATCATTATTGTACAATATGTAACAACTTCCCAAGCATGAGTTCTTTACATTAATGACAACAAGGAACTACTTCGTTCTAATAAAGTATCACTGCATTCATTTTGATTAGTTTAATCAAGACATTATAATATCCATTCCTGACTAAACACGCCATTACATACAACATTGCAAAACAAGGTTCTGAAAAATCTCCAGTCTAGATATTTCAATAGAAAGTTTATCGCTGAATATTTTCTTCAAGCAACAATGGTATCATTTTCTATGTCCCCCTTGCCACTATTAGCACGGTACAGACAAGCACAATGCAGGAAATGTTTAAACTCCAGCTTTTCAAGCGAGCATGAACTAAAGTTTCCAACAGACATGAAAATGACTTCAAGATTTAATAAAATAACTTATATTACTCAAACTATTACAATCTAATCAGCTGGTACATCTTGGAATGTTTTAAAAAAAAACTTAAGATTGAATCATCCAAAGGACAATAAACATCTTCCTTGTAAATTGAAATTTGTTTTACACTATTTTACTGTATGTGATAATTAAAGGCACTACATAAGTTACAGTTTCAAATCAAAATCTGAAAAGTAAGACGAAAGTTCATCAGTCATTGATTACATATCATTTGAGCCTTACACCAACCTCAGTGATGCTGTGTAAACAAAAGGCAGTCTTCAACTTCTGCTGAGAATGTGAGGTATTAGTTAACATTAGAACGATTCAAAATGTAAATTTTCAAGGTTTCCTTGGTGTACAATGGAAAGGCTAAACAATTGTTAAAACTCAGCTCGGAACCTTCCATCTAATGCCAAGGATCCATGCCGTCATGGTCCCCTGTACCTTGAATTCAGATTTCCAACATCCACAATACTTTCCTTTTTACTTCAGTGAGCTCCGGATCAAATTGCAAATCCTCTATTTGAATCCTGAATAAACTATGATTTTTGTGTCTGCACAACTCAAAGTTTTGCACAGTATGGTTGGGGCCTAACCTTTACTGCACCTGTAGAGTGATAACACGTCACTCCTATACACATACATACCAAAAAATACACTTTGCATCTACAAGTGTAATGATAGCAATTGATCAGTATTGTCAGCCTTAGTTAAGTGGTGGCACACTTTTCAGAGCCAGAAGGCTCTGTGTGTCCATGTTCCACTGAGACATTTGAGCACATCATCCAAGCTGACACTCCAAGGTAATGTAGCACGGTCAGAGGTTCTGTCCTTGCAATGAGATATTAAGCAAAGGCCCCATTTGACCTCTTAGGTGGACATAAAGATCCCATAGCACTACTTGAAGAGGACGAGAGGCATTCTCATGGTGTCCTAGAGAGTAACTATTCATCAATCAAAGCCATCAAAAATCAGACCCTTCTGTGATTTCTCCCATTGTTACTTATGGAACCTTACTGTACATTGGTGACTACCAAGTTTCCCAAAAGACACCACAGTGAAAAAATATTTTGTCCTACATTAAACATGTTGGGACATTCAGAGATGGTAAAAGATGGAATCTAAGTACAATTTGTTTATTTCTTAATGCACATTCAGAAATGTGCTTTTAGGGTCCATCATTAACTCCATACTACAGTATGATATTATACTCTATATCTCATGCATGTGTGACATAATGATTGAGCACCAATGATCCTGCACCATGCAATCTAACCATAACCACATCAGTACAATGTGATGTCATAGTTCACCTCCACAGAACAATATTGCAATTTATCACTAAAGCACCCACAAAATACGACATTACAGTCTATAAGGCGCCAAATCACAATCTATTACTGATGGGTCTACATGGTGCAATGGTATAATATTAATGATATTCTGGATTAGTGGTGCTGGAAGGTTGCCTGAACTGCTGTGCTCTTCCAGCACCACTAATCCAGAATCTGGTTTCCAGCATCTGCAGTCATTGTTTTACCTCATATCAATGATATACAATCTATCAGAATGGCATTACACGATCTGATATCATATTCTATCACAGCCTCACATTGTATACACAATGTTAAAATAAGTGCCTGCTGTAACTGCACAGTATGCAAGTATGCTCCATAACTTCTCTAACTTCACATTGTCAACATAAAATCCATAACTGCTGTATCTACACAGAGTGAGGATGTGTTCTACAACTGCTGACAACTGTGACTTGTTCAGCCCATAAGCATATGGTTGGATAAAATGCTTCTGACTCCCAGCTGCCACCACCTCCACAGTACTGTGTCCAGCTTCTCACACTGTACCAGAACAAGCACTTCAACCACTCCAGCCTATTAATCCTGAGAGAGCTTGAGGACTTTGCTGCTGAAGAAAATGTGGTTTGTATCGAGCATCTGTTAAGAAAGAATGTGATAAAGACAAAGCCCAGATCACACAAAAGGTGAGTACTTCTGGATTATAAAGGGACATTTGGAGTTTTGGCCTTAACTAGATGTGGGGGCAGAAAGAAAAACAACAAAAAAAAATCCTTCTGCTCTTCTGACCCAGTTAGAAATCTTCATGGATATTAAGCAGCAGCTTACATGAATAAAAATCTCCAGCTGCTACCGTTTATGAACTGGAGTGGACAAAGGAGGGGAAAATGAAGGCTAAAGGGGCAGGTTATTCAAATAGACTTCACTGACAACAAGTCAGTAGCTAAGTCCCCAGTAACCAGCTCAGCCTTTCCTGCCTTTCCCATGGTATTTTTCACCAAAAACAGCGAACTAATTCCTTGCTTCATTGTTTCGCAAGCCTCGTCAGAATATGATTGAACAGGGAGGGGGCAAACTAATACCCGAGGAAAAACTTGAGAATGTGTTGACATCATAGAAAAACAAGAGCGATCTATTCTCTAAAGTCCAATCTATTTCTTCTGCATCCCAACCCCCCCCCCCCCCCCTGCCCCCGCACATGCAGACACCCTCCTCAAACTCCCTTCAATACTGCTGACATGGAGGGCTTAGGACAATTTGAGGTTCTGCTTAAGATCTATTCATCTCATTAGCTTTAAGCCGATTAATAAGAATGGCCAGTTTGCCCTCTGGATATTTAAGAAGTGAAGAAGCTAGCTGAAAGATCTCAACGGAAGGCTTTTGTGTTCAGGACAATGATAAGGTGCTTTTTTTTTTAAAATCCTTCATCACTCTTATTGGGATAGGGAGTCTACATTCAAATGAACTGGAGCAGGTCAAATTGAGTTCTTTATGCAATCAATTTATTGTGTATTCTCAGATGTTTTTTCTAAGTATAAGACTTTGTGATTCTGAATTTTTGTACTTTAAATATAAATTGTGCTCAGCATGAAACAACTTCTCACATAAACCCGCAAACACCAGCCTTACTGAAACTTTTCTCCCACGAGACTGGAAAGTTTTTTGATATTGTTTGTTTGGGAGTGGGATGAGGAGGGGATGGTTTGGTGGCATAGTACAAAAGACTCCAAATAAAAAGGGGTAAAACTGCACAGCAGGCTTTCAGATGCAGAACCCTGTGTAAAAGGTTCAGCACATGTTCTGGTGCTGGGGAAGGATGAGAAAAATATTGGGCACCTAGCCACAATATCCAGTAATGAGACCGATCAACAGATGTAAAGCTACCAATTAATAAGAGCTGCAACAAGACTGCAGTAACAGATAAGCCAATACAACCAAATTTCTAAATTTCACATCATTTTGTGGATAGACTCCCAAAAGTATAGTCAGAAAAATCAAAATCTCCCAAGACAAGAATATCATTCATAAAGAATGCTGTATTTGCATGGAAGGATATGATGCACTTTTGTCGCAGAGCATATTTTTCACATTACTGTAGAATTCAGCAATTGCACAGTGAAAAATAAACACATTGTGTAAGATATTTACGGCAATGAAGTTGATCAGGGAAGCCTTAACTTCCTCCAATAATTTCCGAAAAATTTGGAGGTCTGCACTTGTTAAACCTTTTTCTTTCTGCTTTGCAGAAAATTCAGTGCAACAATAGTTTGCAAGACTTTTAGAGCCACTTATATTACCAACCTACAAAGTTCATCTATTCCCATCTCATGTTACAGAAACTATCTCATTTTCATCATCATTGATGAATAGTGTCAAATTTGATATTATGAGATACCCACCCTCATATAACTATGGATGACTGAAGCAGAATATAATTTTTCCACCATGGTTTTTACTCTCATCTTCTGAAGAAACTACCTTGTACTAGCACATGGTTGTAAGGGTGGCAGCAAGGCCTGTGGAATCAACACCTCCACCTAAGTCACCATTTTACTAGTGTGAACTTACACACTGTCTGTCAGCAGTTATATCAAGGAGGTAACTGCATTGAAGCTTAATTCTGCTTCCATATGCTCATATGATTCCATATGAGCACTGAGTAGAGATCTATCGGGATAGAGTCAAGGAGGCATAGAAGTGTACAGCACGGAAACAGACCCTTCAGTCCAACTTGTCCATGCCAATCGGATATCCCAATCCAATCTAGTCCCACCTGCTAGCACCTGGCCCATATCCCTCCAAACCCTTCCTTTTCATATACCCATCCAGATGCCTTTTAAATGTTCCAATTGTACCAGCCTCCACCACTTCCTCTGGCAGCTCATACACGCACCACCCTCTGCATGAAAACGTTGCCCCTTAGGTCCCTTTTTCAGCATGCAACTCGTCCATACTGATAAGATATCCTAAATTAATCTAGTCCCATTTGCCAGAATTTGGCCCATATCCCTCTAAACCCTTTCTATTCATGTATCCATCCAGATGCTTATTAAATGCTATGATTGTACCAGCCTCCGCCACCTCCTCTGGTAGCTCATTCCATACACAGACCATCCTCTGTGTGAAAATGTTGCCCCTTGGGTCCCTTTTACATCATTCCCCTTCTACCCTAAACCTATGCCCTCTAGTTCTGGACTCCCCCACCCCAGAGAAAAGACTGTTTATTTATCCTATCCATGTCCCTCATGATTTTATAAACCTCTACAAGGTCACCGCTCAGCCTCCGATGCTCCATGGAAAACAGCGCCAGCCTGTTCAGCCTCTCCCTATAGCTCAGATCCTCCAACCCTGGCAACATCCTTGAAAATCTTTTCTGAACCCTTTCAAGTTTCACAACATCTTTCTGAGAGGAAGGAGACCAGAATTGCACGCAATATTCCAACAGTGGCCTAACCAATGTCCTGTACAGCCGCAACATGACGTCCCAACTCCTATACTCAATACTCTGACCAATAAAGGAAAGCATACCAAACACCTTCTTCACTATCCTATCTACCTGCAACTCTACTTTCAAGGAGCTATGAACCTGCACTCCAACATCTCTTTATTCAGCAACACTCTCTAGGACCTTACTATTAAGTGTATAAGTCCTGCTAAAATTTGCTTTCCCAAAATGCAGCACCTCACATTTATCTAAATTAAACTCCATCTGCCACTTCTCAACCCATTGGCCCATCTGATCAAGATCCCATTGTAATCTGAGGTAACCTTCTTCATTGCCCGCTACACCTCCAATGTTGGTGTCATCTGCAACTTACTAACTGTAACTCTTATGTCACTTCCAAATCATCTATATAAATGATGAAAACTAGTGGAGCAAGCACCGATCCTTGTGGCACTCCACTGATCACAGGCTTCCAGTCTGAAAAACCATCCTTCACCACTACCCTCCTACTTCTACCTTTGAGCCAGTTTTGTATACAAATGGCTAGTTCTCCCTGTATTCCATGAGATCTAATCTTGCTAATCAGTCTCCCATGGGGAACCTTGTCGAACACCTTACTGAAGTCCATAAAGATCATATCTACCGCTCTGCCCTCATCAATCTTTTGTTACTCCTTCAAAAAACTCAAACCAAGTTTGTGAGACATGATTTCCCACGCACAAAGCCATGTTGACTATCCCTAATCAGTCCTTGCCTTTCCAAATACATATACACCGTCCCTCAGAGTTACCTCCGACAACTTGCCGACCACCGACGTCAGTCTCACTGGTCTATAGTTCCCTAGCTTGTCCTTACCACCATTTTTAAACAGTGACACTACCTTAGCCAACCTCCAGTCTTCCAGCACCTCACCTGTGACTATTCGATGATACAAGGAAGTCAAAAATCAGCCATGAGATTCTATTTCACTTCAAGGGTATTTTAAAGCAAACTCGGTTCAACTATTGAAACAAAGCAGAAATTACTGGGAAAATACTTTAGCAGACCTGGCAGCATTTGTGGTGAGAAAGCAAGTCCAATTCTGATGAAGGCCCCAACTGTGTGAGGCCACTTGCAGTGCAGTGGTAGTGCCCTACTTCTGAGCCAGGAGGCCTGAGTAGAAGTCACACATGCCTCAGAAATGTGTAATGACATTCTTTAACAAGTTGATTAGAAAATATCATTACTCATTTGTGAATTGACATCAAATACCAAATTGTAGTTGTTTCATAATTGAGGTGCTGGGTCTAATAAAAATATTAGATCAATTAGAATTAGCTGTGACTTATTAAATCCTAGCACTGAAACCAAGAAAATACTGGTAATACTATCAGATTAACCTTTAGTATTAACAAATGACCAACATAAAAAAAGTCAATGGCATTAGGAATGCGGTATTTAACGGTCAGTGATTACTGCACACCTTTCTCCAAAAAGGATGAAACACAGCACTTGTAAGTTACACCGGGTTCTATGTTCATTAATAGGTATCTGTGCTTTTGCTATGCAATCGTCGAAACCAACAGGAAAGGGTGACCTATCGTGCAAGGCACTGCTGAATGTCATAAATCAGTGGGTGGGGAAAATTAGAAAGTAGTGATTATGTGACAACAGGCTTAGGTTCTAAAAGTCAGAGTGGGAGGGTGGATGATCACATCTGTGCGGCACCAGTTTCAAACTCTAGAAGAACTGTTTTGAACCAATTTGTAAATTTTTTTGGTGGTACGAAGAGGAAATGTATGTTCAATGGCAATTCTGAAGTTTCAGAGGTACAAAAGAGGAAATGTCATAGTGTATTGAAATGCTAATAAAAAGAGAAACACTCAAGACAAATTATGGAATATGCTCAAACCCGAAATGTTATTGGTTTCCCCCATCACTAAAATGGGTCTTGATTTCCAAAGGCAGAAATCGTTCGTACAGGAAACATCTCACATCTAGACAAAAGGATACTGCATAAAATTGAGCAAGGTAAATTTAAAGGAGCGTGGGTAAGTATTTAAAACAATCTAACAACCAGACATTGAAAAACATAATTAGCAGTCAATACACCAGGTCAAAATGAAAGTATTCACCTTTGAGTAACTATTGTATGAATAATATTAATAACAACTGAGATTCAAACCACTGCTTTATGGAATTCCATTTACAGTGCTGTTAATTATGTTTATGCTACAGTAACTTCTTTAGCTGGAAAGCAAAAGAGATCTGTTTGTAACTTATAATTGTTAGCAGCATTGAACATTTGTGAATTCATCAAATATACATTTTGCTGCTGTAGGAAATGGAATTTTTGGTGTCTTTACAGAGCCTTGGTGTGTTGGCATTGATCCTGACTGGCCATAACACTGTCTTATCTTGCTGACTGCAGCACAAAAAGATCAAACAGAAATAGTAGGATTTCAAAACTGACAAGACAAGAATTTCAATGGTTGTGGAACCATTTCTTCACCCATCTTTTGGTATTAGCTGTAATTTGTGCAAAGGCAGAGACGCAAGTGAGATGAGGTGGGAAGTATGCATCCCAAAATAGCATATATCCTTAAAGGACTATTTCCTAGCATTAAGCACAGGCTATGATAACATACAAAGGCATCAGGAGTGCATGAAAATCACAAATGCAAACAGCAATGCAGTCCGTCAATCTCCTTGTAACCATGACCCATCAAATTGCAATTTCCTGTGGAATTGTCTGTGGTATATCTTAACATAGCTGACATTATTCTTTAGTTGTTGTAAAGTTCTCTTGCATGCAATTGGTGTGCACAATGTGCAGAAAATTATTTTTGTGACTGTTGAATAAAACTGGTATGCATGTTGAAAGCTTAATGATACCTAAACAGTTTTTAAAATAACTGCTAAACTTGTATACATGCCCTGAAGTCAAATGTTAACTCAATTGATCCTCTCGCTAAAAGCACTTAACCGGCTCCAATCCAACAGTCTTGGACGTTGTTAAGAATATTCGTTTGAGGTATCTGTTAAACTAAATGGGGTAACACCCATTATAGTTACTCATTCAATGAGAGATAAAATGTGATAGACTGAATCAGTTTGTGCCAGTAAGCCCAACAAACACTATTTCACGGCTCAGAGCATAATACTGGGCCGACAGTATTAAATTAGCATTCACTGCAGGCACAGTGTTTTTGCCTAGAATCAATGGCAGGGTTATACATTTACCTTGGTACGTACGCTGAGTGAATTCTTTAATTTACATCACTCTTAAATCTGTCCACTTGATCACTACCAAAATTGCAATTAGGCTTCATAATTCTCTGTTGATCTGGGTTCAATTTGTGTATCAAATTATTTGTAAATTCATAACTAATGTAATTCAGAACTACAAGTTAACTTTTATTGAATATATTGGAAAAGCCCCATTCTCTCTTTTCTCTGCTACAAACTAGTCCAGAGATGCTTTCGAATTTGCTTTCTGAACAGATAGAAAATATTAAATTCAGCTGAATCTATATATACCATGAATATATCATGTGTTAAGATCTTGCCCAATAGCACACAAAGGGCAAAATGTTAAGTGCGTCAATTAGCTCCGTCTATCATAAATCCAACCTCTCCATAAAGGCAGACAGTGTTTTCTTTTGGCTCTTGTGGAAGTGTCTGTAATTCAGCGCAAGTCAGTGCTCTTTTGTGTATGTTAATTTCCTTCACACTAGTTCTTCAAGATTCCAATGTTTGGAATGCTTGTTTTAATTCTCTCACTCATTGCCTCTTTTCTTCTATCTTCCTTATGTTGATTCTTAGCTTTTATCACAAAAATGCTCTGGTGTTGGTCATGGAGAACTGACTCAGGACAGAACAACAGCAGTCTTTTAATTTGCTGGTTCCCACTTTCAAAGTGGTCACCCAGTCAATATTTACTGAATTTGTCAGTACCATTTTAAGGCTCCTTCCAGCTGGAACTCAGCAGCAGGGAGCCATGAAAGGGGCCTGGACTTCCAGAAATATTAGCTTATAGCATTAAAACAGAATTTTTAAAGAGATGCGAAAAATAAAATACTATCTCAATGAAATACTGCTGTGATACTCCCATCACCATCAAAAAATCTAGAATGAGAAGAAAAACGCTGAAGGATTTAGTATCCCAGCAGAAACATCACAAACACTGTGTGCTGACTTGTCAGGAACTTCTCATGCATGTGACTCTGTACAAACCAAAATAATTTTCTTCAATAAATCTACTGGATTGGAATGTCAGCTGTTAAAACAAATTATTATATTGCAGCATTCTAACAAGAGAGCCAAATCCAGTATCAAACATCAGTGGCATCTGAACAGTTTTACGTGCCTACTGCAGTCATTTTAATTCTCAGAGGACTGCGGATCTGAAAAGGGGAGTTGTTACTTTTAAAACAATCATTTCAGAAACAATTTTGAAAAATGCTGCAAAACATAAACTGTGAACACCTCCCGCAGATGGAAAGAGACAATAAACATTTTTAAAACAATAATTTGTTGCTAAAAGTTGGAGCCCATTAGCCACAGTGAAATATTCAATGTAATTCACTGACAATTTGAGAAATCTTAGCATTCTAGAAATAATTTACCGCTGTGCAATCTCTGGAACCGTAATTCAGGAAGAATTCATGCACAAAATTGTTTTTTATTTTATAAACTGAGGTTTGTTGGAAGATAATAAAACCCTTTCAGCTAGATTTTGACATTGTGCAGTATCGTCAATTGGACAGTGACAAGTCAGCAGCCAGTTTTACATTACTCCAGATTTTTACTTCCATTGACTTCAAGAACATATAAAGAAAACATCTTCTGAGAACCACGATGAATCAAATGGCCTCACTCACCTGTAAGTATCTGTCAATGTACCCCCTGCAGCTACTAATTCTTTACAATCAAAGAGAATAACTAATTCAGTTCCTGGCTGCTAACAGTGACTGCATGAAAAGCCAAGGTTAGTTCACATGTTTAAACTAATCTCATGAATGCAAATCTGTTTTACCTTCAGATGCCCGAACAAACTTTGTTTTGTTTGCAATGCTCTCAAAGTGCTTTGTGACAGCTTCGCTAAATATGAACAGGCATGTTCTGCTGTGCACCAATTATGAGAAGACTTGTAAACAGAATTACTCTTTCACATATAGCTTTATCACAGGTTAGCTTTGTTTCTACGAAGATTCCCACACTGCGATACTGTAATTTCTGGTAGAGATGTTCAGCAGTTTGTGGTCTATCTTTCAAACATGGAACTAACCAAGATTCTGATGTTCGAATGAATCAATGTGTGATGTGATTCTTTCAGTTATACAATGTACTTATTATACTATCAAATTGGAGTTTCCTCTTAAAAGGGAAGAATAATAGATGTTAGCCAAAGTTTTCACATACTGCCCTTTAATCAATAATTAAACAATTTGAGTGTTGGTACCCATTGAAATCATGTCTTGTGCCATCAACCAACTCCAGCAAAATCAACTAAAATTAGAGTATTTTGGATGAAATTCATAAACAAATAGTAGAAAAAGTAGGAAAGTGATGATGTGGAAGTACTGCTACTGGAATAGTAATATAGAGGCACAGATAATGATCTGGGAATATGGGTTCAAATCTCAACAAATGGTAGAATTTAAATTAAAAACCTGGAATTAAAAGTCTAAGAATGATAATGAAATCATTGATGGTCGCCCTAAAAATTATCTACTACACTAATGTCCTTTCGAGAAAGAAACTGCTATCCTTAATTGGTCAGACTCATGTGCCTCCAGATCCTCAGTAAAGTGATTGCTTCTTTATTGCCCTCTGAAAATGAACCACTTGGCACCAACATAAATGGCAATGGCAAGCTGTGCCCTGTGATTCCTGAAAAGTCCACCTTCCCAACATCTGGGAGGAAATCCCAAAATTGCAAGATCTGTCTCACAGACAAATGCCTGACACAGTCATACTCACGGAATTGTACCTTACAGAAATTTTCCCACACAACACCATCACCATCCCAAGGAAGGTCCTGTCCCACTGTCAGAATAAACCCAGCAGAGGTGTTGAGACAATGGAATACAATAGGAGTCCTTAATATTGACTTCAGACACCATAAGGTGTCACGGCAAAGGGCCAAACATGGGCTACAAAAACCCCTGATGATTATTACCTACAACTCTCTCAGCTGATGAATCAGTACTCTTCCATATTGACCACCACTTGGAGGAGGTACTGAGAGTGACAAGGACTCACAGAGTAATCTAGGTGGGAGAGTTCAATGTCAAACACCAAGAATGGTTCAGTAACACCACTAGAAAGAGTGAAAGAGATGTATAGCATGGTAACTCATCCATATGACGAGAAATTAATCTGGTCCTATTTGCAGACATTTGTTCATATCACTCTAAACCCCTCCTACTCATATACTTATCCTTTTAAAAGTTGTAATTAAACCAGCCTCCACCCACCTCTTCTGACAGCTCATTCCATACATTCACCATCCTCTGTGTAAAAACGTTGCCCCTCAAGTCCCTAAACCTATGACCTCTAGTTACGGACTCCACTCACACAGGGAAAAGACCTTGTCTATTCACCCTATCCATGTCCCTCATGATTTTATAAATATCGATACGGTCACCCCTCAGCCTCTGATGCTCCAAGGAAAACAACCCCAGCCTAGTCAACCTTTGCCTATAGCTCATACCCTACAACCCTGGCAACATCCTTTTTAATAGTTTCTGAATCCTTTCAAGTTTCACAACATCTTTCCTTTAGCAGGGAGATCATAACTGAATGCAGTATTCCAGAAGTGGCCTAACTAATGCCCTGTAAAACTACAATATAGCCTCCCAACTCCTGTACTCAATGCACTGACCAATAAAGAAAAACTACTGACACAGTGGGTGGTGAAGAAACCAGAGGGAAAATAGACTTCACCATATTCTCACTAATCTACCTTCTGCAAATACACCTGGTGAAGGGTCACTGGACTCGAAGCATTAACTCTGTTTTTCTTTCTACAGATATTGCCAGACCCTTTGTGCTTCTCCTGCATTTTCTGTTTTTGTTTCATATTTCCATCAACCATAATTCTTTGTTTTATTTTATGTTACTGAACATGATCTATCCCACAATCACATTGAGGATGCCATCCGTCATACTGCTCGGCACTACCGCTGTATTATGGAACAGATTTCAAACAGATCTAGCAACAAAACGCTGGGCACCCATGAAGCATGTGGGCTATCAGCAGGAGTCGAATTATTCTCCAACACAAACTGCCACCTCATATCGTAGTAGCCCAGCATATCCTCCATTCCACTGTTACCACCAAGCCAGGGGACCAGAGACTGTAAGATAGCACTCCAGGAACAGCATCAGGCATATCTAATCAAACATCTACCAGCCAAAGCCACAAAACAGGACTACCTGCCATGCCAAATATAACAAGCAACATAAATATACACTGTTAAACAATTCTACAGCCACTGGACCAGACCTAAGCCCTGCAGTCCTGTCACATCCAAATTTGAATGGTAGGAAACAATTAAACAACTCACGAGAGGAAGCTCCACAAAAATTTCCATTGTCAGTGAAGGGGGAGACCCACACATCAGTGTTAAAGATAAAGCTGAAGCATGTACAACGATCTTTAGCCAGAAGTACTCAAGTAGATAATCCATCACAGTCTCCTCCAAACATCCCCAACCACATAGTACCAGTCTTCAGCCAAATCAATTCACTCCACATGATGTCAAATCAGCTGCAGGCACTCAATATTGCCTGACAACATTCCTGCACAGGTACAACACTGGTATTTACCCAACAACGCAGACCATTGCCCAGATACAGTGCAGGACAAAAACAACCCAGGCAATTACCACCGATCTGCTCAATGAAGTAATGGGATCAACAACAACCAACTCATTAACATTCAGTTTGAGATCTGTCCAGGCCATTCAGCTTCTGATTTCATTATAGCCTTAGATCAAAATTATCAAAAAATGCTGAACTGCAGAGGTGAGGTGAGAGTGATATGAAGGTTGCATTTGACAGTATCAAGGAACCCAAGTAAATTACAGTCAATGGGAATCAAAAGGAAACCTCTCTGCTGGTTGGAGTCATACCTGGCACAAAGGAAGTACTTTTAAAATGTATTCACATGTAATGTGGAAAGCACATCATCCAATTCACGTGCAACAAGGGGAGAATGATCAGATAATATGTTTTTCATGCCAGTTGAGGTATAGTTATTGGCCAGGGCAAGGATAACTTGTCTGTTGTTCTTAAAAACTGTACCATGGGATCTTTTTCATCTATTCAAGAAGGCAGGGTTTAATTAAATATCCAGTAAAATAAACTCCTCCAACAGACAGTACTTTGTCAAGACTACAATGGAATATCAGTCTTAGTTGGAAAGTTTAACAATACTTACTTATGTCTATGTCGAACCTTTAACATTATATGACAGATCAATGATAACATACATGAACAAAACTTGACACAGATTTTGATGACCACAAATGTAAGGAGTGCAGAATATGGGCTATGAATCAGGAGTATAGTGGAATAGCCAAGTCTTGAGTTACAAAGTTATGAATGTGAGCTTCAGGGATAAACGTACGGAGACAGGAGTGAAGTCAAATGATATAACAGAGGTGGTGATAAGAGGTCTTAGTGACAGCACAAAAATGCGTTTGGAAGTACTTTTTATTTATGTGACCAGCATTTACCGCCCATCCCTAGTTGCCCTTGAGAAGGTGGTGGTGAGGTACCTTCTTGAACCTGCTGTGGGTTGACCCACAATAACTTTAGGGAGGGCATTCCAGGATTTTGACCCAGCGACAATGGAAAAATGGTGATATATTTCCAAGTCGGGGGGTTAGCAGCATGGAGAGGAACATGAAGGTGGTGGTGTTCCCATATATCTGCAGCCCTTGTCCTTCTAAATGGAAGTGGTCGTGAGTTTAGAAGATGCTGGCTGAGGATCTTTGGTAAATTTCTGTAGTGCATCTTACAGATAGTACACATTGCTGTGACTGAGCATTAAGGTGGAGGAAGTGGATGCTTGCGGGTGCAGTGCTAATCGAGCAGGCTGCTTTGTCCTGGATGGTGTCAAACTTCTTGAATGTTGTTGGGTCTGCACTCATCCAGGCAAATGGGAAGTATTCCATCACACTCCTGACTTGTACCTTCTGGAGGGTGGACAGGCTTTCGGGAGTCAGGATGCGAGTTACTCGCCATAGTATTCCTAGCTTCTGGCCTGCTCTTGTAGCCACTGTGTTTATGTAGTGAGCCCAGTTGAGTTTCTGATCAATGATAACTCCCAGGAAGTGGAGGATTCAGTATCGGTAACACTACTGAGTGTCAAGGTGGTGCTTAGATTGTCTCTTATTGGTGATGGTCATAGTCTGGCATTTGTGTGGTGCAAATATTGCTTGCCACTGGCAAGCCCAAGCCTGGATATTATCCACATCATGTTGTATTTGGAGACAGACTGCTTCACTGTCTGAAGAGTCGCAAATGTTGCTGAACATTGTGCAATCATCGGCGAACATCCCTAATTCTGACCTTATGATGGAGGGAAGGTCATTGATGAAGCAGCTGAAGTTTTTTTGGGCCTAGGACACTACCCTGAGGAACGGGTAGTGCAGATATGTCCTGGAGCTGAGATCTCCAACAACCATAACCATCTTCCTATGTGTCAGGTATGACTAACCACTGGACAATTTTCCCCTGATACCCATTGATTCCAGTTTTGCTGGGACTCTGTGATGCCACACTCGGTCAAATGCAGCCTATGTGTCAAGGGCTGTCACTCTCACCTCACCTCTGGAATTCAGCTCTTCTGTCCATGTTTGAACCAATACTGTAATGCCGTCAGGAGCTGAGTGGGCCTGGTGGAATCCAAACTGGGCACCACTGAGTAGGTTATTGGTGAGCAGGTGCTGCTTGATAGCACTGATGATGACACCTTCCATCACTTCGCTGATGATCAACAGTAGACTGATGGGGCGGCAATTGCCAGGGTTGGATTTATCTTGCTTATGTACACAGCATACTTGATTTAGAATCCCTACAGTGTGGAAACAGGTCCTTCAGCCCAACAAGTCCACACCAACCCTCCGAAGAGTAACCCACCCAGACTCATTCCTCTACCCTATTATACTATACTTACCGCAACCAATGGACAATTTTCCGCATTGTCGGGTAATGCCAGTGTGGTAACTGTACTGGAAGAGCTTGGCGAGGAGAGCAGCAAGTCTTCACAGTACTATTGCCGAAATGTTGTCAGGGACCAAAGCCTTTGCAGTATCCAGTGTCTTCAGCCATTTCTTGATATGATGTGGAGTTAATCAAATTGGCTAAAGATTGGTATCTTAATGCTGGGCATTAAGGTCAAAGAAAGAAGGTCAAGGCAGATCATCAACTCGGCAGTCCTGGCTGAAGATTGCTGTGAAAGCTTTCATCTTATCTTTTGTGCTGGGCTCTTCCATCATTGAGGATGCGGATATTTGTAGAGCCTCCTCCTTCAGTGAGCTTTTTAATCATCCACCACCATTCATGACTGGATGTAACAGGACTGAGAGCTTACATCTGACTCTTTGATTGTGGAATCGCTTGTGTCTAACACTTGCTGTTCATATTGTTTGGCATGCAGGTAGTCCTATTTGGTAGCTTCACCAGGTTGATACTTCATCTTCAGGTATGCCTGATGCTGCTCCTGGCATGGCCTCTGGCACTCTCCATTCAACCATGGTTGATCCTCTGGCTTGTTGGCAATGATTGAGTGGGGGATATGCCAGGCCATGAGATTGTGCTCGAGTACAATTCTGCCGCTGTTGATGACCCAAAGCGTCTCATGGATGCCCAGTCTTGAATTGATCTGTTCAAAGTCTGTCCCAATTAGCATGATGATAGTGCCACACAACACAATAGAGGTTATTCTCACCTCTACTGTGAAGGCAGGATTTCATCTCCACAAGTATTGAGCGGTGGTCACTCTTACCAATATTGTCATGGACAGATGTATTTGCAGCTGGCAGGTTGGTAAAGATGAAGTCAAGTAAGTTTTTCCCTCACTTCCTGCCGCAGACCCAGTCTAGCAATTACATCTTTTAGGACCCAAACAATTCAATCAATAGTACTGCTGCCCAGCCACTCTTTCATGGTGGACATTAAAATCCCCCACCCAGAGTACACCTAGTGCATTTACCATCCTCAGTGCTTCCTGCAAGTGTTGTTCAACATAGAGGAGCGCCGATTCATCAGTTGAGGGAGGTCAGGTTTCCTTCCCCATGTTTAACCTGAAGCCACAAGACCTCATAAGGTCCAGAATCAATGTTGAGGACAATGTTGAGAGCAACTTCTTCTTGATTGCATGTCACTGTGCCGCCACCTCTGCTGGGTCTGTCTTGGTATGGTGATGGTGGTGTCTGTGGCATTGTCTGTAACAGGATGTTGCTTGACAAGTCTCTGAGACAGCTGTCCCATGGAGCCAAATACAGTAGTAAAGTGACTAAAGACAGGTTTAGACTCAGATTATTGCCAGGGTGGGGGCCGGACTTGGTAGCTGGCAAATGGAATTTGGAACAGAGACCACGTACCACTGCTCCAGCTTCCCCAAGACTTAACTGGAGGAAATGTCTACACATCCTGTACTGGATGTCAGAAAACAATCTGATAATTTATATCTTGAAACAGGGCACGAATTCACAAACTTCTAACTCAGAGGCAATACTGTTACCATCTGAGCCAAGGGTGACAGCAATGTAATCTCAGGCATCTTACAATGATGTTGACCACTCGAGAACTATTAAATACCACTGCAAGTTGCAGCTTGCTCTTTTGGTATGTTCAATTACAACTTGCCAGTTCTCACTCATCACTTCTTCCTGGAAATATAGTCATCCACTGTTTTCACCCATCTGCAAGTGATACTTAATTTCTAAGTTGTAAAATGCAATGAGCAATCTTTGTTGTTGCAACTTGAGAGCTATTTTGTAAACGCACAAGAGTGTGTATCCTGAGTAACACCCTGTAAATTAACAAATATAAACTTTTGAAAAGGGTCCAGTTTTCAGAGACAGACCATCTGTATCGTTTTAATTGTGTCAGCAGCAGCAAGCATCCTTTCAATACTCATGTTAATCCTTGTACTTAATCAAGAGTGATTATTTATTGGCTTAGAGGGATATTACCTTCAATCATCATACAAGGGAGATGCTAAGCTTATCAAGAGTCAATTCCAACCGGTGGAAAGGGATTCTTCAATGTTTCAATCTGCTATTCTCAAGACTTTCCAGCAACATCCATTTTGAAGGTAAATCTTATTAACTATATGCACTCACATGTAGAGTTACCCTAGCCAGCTCTGAGAATGAATGCATCTCAAAGATCGTTCTACGAAACTACTCTGAGATTGTGTTGTAAATTTTCACTGTCTGAAAACAAAGAGAGCAGATCCTTTCCTCAATACATTAATATTGTAATTTTATATGATATCCAACTGTTAAAAGATCTATTCAATTTTAAATTGAATTCCTTAACCCCACCTTTCTCTTCTCTCTCCTCCTCCTCCACCCACCCACCGCCAGCCCCCACATCTTACTTTGGACTCCATATCATTCTCTTCATTGCCCTTCCTCATGTCATCAAATAAAAACTCTCTGGTTTCCTCTGGGACTTAACCAATGGAACTAAGCTGATGAGCTTTTTGCATTCACAATCTCCTTCACAATACAAAAATGCTCTTATTATGTTGGTTTTGGTTATATATGAGGAGGCACCTGTTTGCACCAAAACAGGAAATGAAATGTCCACGAGTTAAAAAGTTCTGAAGTTCTCATAAAAATAAATATACCCATAATTCAATTAAGAAATGAACCACTGTTTAAAATATTTTGTATTAAGAATGCTCATCAAGTATAAATTGATTTTTAGGAAACTAGATTAATGCAAACTTGATTCCGTCAAGTTTGACTTAAGATGCAATATAAATGTACTAATTTATGTGCTAACTAAAGCAGGAGTGATTGAATTGCCTGGGGTCAATTCAAGATAGTCAAACCCATAAGGTCAGGAAACGTGCACAAACTGTTTGAGGTTTTGATTAGTAGCAATGTTCTTGTGTGGGACCACTGTCTGAATGTTGAGCTTTATCTTATTTACTAACATGTAGAGCTAGTGTCTGTCATTCTGCAGACTTGCTGAAGTGTGGGGCTAGATTTGAGAATCAGGTTAATTTTAACTAATCTACTTCCAGCTATTCTCCTGTGCAATCTCAGGCACTTATGAGCAAAACACTGCAAACATTAAGCAGTCAAAATGGGAAACACAACTGAAGGCTGGATTAGACTGTGATGATACAATTTTAAAACAAATCTTTAGATGTGGATGAGGGAGTGATTGAGACTTTAAAAAAAGCAATATTGGTTCTGGCTTCCTTGTCATAAACTGCCATCTAAACTACACACTTTGTCATGTTCTTTCTCCCTCCAATTGACAAGTTTAACAAAAGTGACATCCATGTGTGTAATTAGTTTTCATTGTTCCCTTGACAGACATTGCTCAAAAAAAGGACTTTGTCACTGCTATTTTAAATATTGTGGAAAATGCTCCACTGACAAGTATTTAATTACTCTATGGTGCTGACAGGTCATGATGGGTGCAAAGGAAAGACTGACTGCCACATTCATTTCATAAACAGTAACAATGGGCAGGAATGCTGTTCCTGTCTTTGACGAAGCCATACAGAATGATCATCTTGAATTTACAGTATTTGTCGCATTGAAACATGTACTGCTCTGGAGTGCACAGTGTTAAAAGAAAACGGAGGTAAAGATAACATGAGGGAATGGATCAAAGCTTGGTAAAAGAGCTTAGTATTAAGGAAAGTCAAAAGTGGAAGGCTGTGAAGAAGCAAAGAAGTTTAGGCAGGAAATTCAAAGAAGTTGAGGGCACAGTGGTCAAAGTGGGGAAGTAAAGTGGGGAAGGAAGCACAATAGGTCAGAGAAGTTCAAAGAAGGGTCTATAATGCTACTTGTGCTTTTCCATAGAACTGCCGCACTATAGGAGGAAAACAAAATATAACTATACAGATTCTGATAGGTAGTTGCTGAAAACATAGGTAAAGCTCTGAGAAGCAACAAATATGTTTGTTGACTTTGGAAAGAAAAGGGAGGTTGACACAGAGCTAGTAATTAACAAGAATAAAAGAATCAACAGTATTTCTTTGGGGTGTGGTGGCCTTGAAGGTCATGACAGCAATTTTGGAGAAAAAAGATGTCCAAGAAACATTACATTTACAATGCCATTAAACGCTCCTCTTTCTATTGACCTGTCTGGCTCCTAATTAGGAAGCAATTATTATTTGAAATACAATTGGGTGCATGTATATCTGAAGCCTGCGAAAGTAACTGAGATTACCAAAACCGACTGCGCAAGTTAACTGTAAAACTGTATAAAAAGGATAGCGATTACTGAGGAGATTTCTATTCCTACCTCTGGTGCATAGATTTACATAAAGCAACTTTCTACGAACCTAAATAAGTTTATGTTCCTTTTATTACAGTTGCTCTGAGCAGTCATTGCTTCATTCGGCAATTGCAACTACTTTTATCATAGCTAAATATAAGGAGAAAAGCACAAAACGTGAAGAGTATCGCGAAAGTTGCCCTAGTATCAAAAGTTCAGGTAAACGAGCTTGTAAATAAAGTAATTAATTCTGGGATTAGATGCAAAACCTGAAAGTATTGTGCCTACTCAGGATTTAAAGTTTTTCTTTAGGAAACAATATATGTGTTTATGTGAATGACTGCATTTTGACTACTTTATATTTAACCTTTGCACAACTGCAAGAAAAAGCTGAAATCTTCCATCAGAGGGTCAGCCCAGACATTGTCCTTTGCAGGACTGAAATTTCCTCAAAAAAATCAAGACGTTGCAGAAATGTTTGCTCAATCGCATTTTGATACAGTATTTGCAGGCAGACATGCACAAACATGAAGCAAAGGAATCAGTTTCTTTTCAATATAAATTATTTCATTGTCTAGAAACTAAAGGCAGCACAATGGCTCAGCGGTTAGAACTGCTGCCTCACCGCACTAGTGTCCCAGGTTCAATTCCAGCCTTGGGTGACTGTGTGTGTGTGGAGTCTGCACATTCTCCCAGTGTCTGTGTGTTTTTCCTCCGGTTCCCTCCCACAGTCCAAAGATGTGCAGGTTAGGTGAATTGGCCATGCTAAATTGCCCGCAGTGTTAGCTGCATTAGTCAGAGGGAAATGGGTCTGGGTGGGTTACTCTTCGGAGGGTCGGTGTGGACTTGTTTGGCCAAAGGGCCTGTTTCCACACTGTAGGGAACCTACTCTACAGGGCAACATGTGAACATATCTTAATTCTATTTATTTTGTACTGGTGTCACTCAAAGAAATTATACCCAAAATTTGGACTTAACCATTAATTGGGAGCTGCACAACTATTAATGAACAGAAATTAGAGAAGTTAGTCAATTTCCTTATATCAGATAAGTGAAACAATAGTTTATGTTTTCCAAGTTCCTGAGGTACGAGTATGAGCTTTACTAAGATCTCTATCCTGTGTGCATGACTAAAGCTATGTGTTCCAATGAATCACTCCATTTCCCTTTCTTCTCTCCTAATTTTCTCTTTCATCCCCCACACAGTGAACACAGGACTCCTGAAGGACTAATTGCATATATTCACCAACTCAGCACAGCATGATGTGGAGGTGCCAGTGTTGGACTGGAGTGGACAAAGGCAGAAATTGCACAAGATTAGGTTATAGTCCAACAGGTTTATTTGAAATCACAAGCTTTCGGAGCATAGCCCCTTCATCAGGTGAAGTGACCTGATAACACCAGAATACTTTAAATTTTGAGTAGGCACAATGCTTTCAGGTTTTGTGTCTCATTCCAGAATTAATTAGATTTTTTTTTAGATTACTTACAGTGTGGAAACAGGCCCTTCGGCCCAACAAGTCCACACCGCCCCGCCGAAGCGTAACCCACCATTACCCCTACATTTACATCTACCCCTTACCTAACACTACAGGCAATTTAGCACTTTGCTTTACTTACAAGCTCATTTCCCTGAATGTTTGATACTAGGGCAACTTTCATCACCTGATGAAGGAGCTACACCCAAAAGCTTGTGAATTCAAATAAACCTGTTGGACTATAATCTGGTGTCGTACGATTTTTGACTCAGCACAGCATGGTATTGTTAGATTACTAGATTCATAGCAACAGATAGGCGATAAAACTCATCTTTTGGTGCACCTCACCGACTAGAGACGTAGCATCTGGGTGGGATGGAATATAGGTATTTGCAGCTTTGAATGAGAAGAATTTATCCTTTTTTTTAAAAAAAGAGAGTGGGGTAATTAACCTCTAATAAGTAGCCTGTTAGTACGTTCCCTCATGAGGCAGCAGTCTGTGAAACCCTTGCTGGATCCTGGTTTCTCTCAAGCTCACACAAAGGGACCACATTGAAAAGCTGGGTTTCCTGCTGAAGCAGTCACTGGATGCAGTGATGCTATTAACTTTCACTAAGCACTATATAATGAACTGCAAAACCCCTTTCTGTTGAATTTTACAACCGAAACCCGGACACATTTATGAGCAGCAGCAGTTTCCCTCACCCCCTGTGAGTGCAGAGAGTATGTAAATAGTAAACTCGAACTTTCTCTTGCAAATAAAATTCTGGCAACCACTGAGTCTTAATAAGTAATATTAACCCTTCAGGCATGGAGTGATTTAAACCTAGAGAGCTGTATTGTGTGCTCTTTCCTTGCTCAGTGTTTTTATTTTCAACTTTTTAAAAAAAATCTTTTGAGACAGAAATATAAAATTGAAACAGAGGCAACAAGTAGCAAAATAGATCTGTTTTCAATAATGAATGCTGAGGAATTACTGCATTCAAAAAAACTTATATTCAATCATAAAGAACTTGAGTGTTCCAATCATCCTATACTATGAAATTTTATAAATTTTTTCTTTATATTTTCAGGTTTCAAAACTGCTTAAAACTAAAACACTACAGTTATTATCCATACAACCTGATCATGTTTCTCAAATAAAAGCTGCCTAATTTTTATTTAAGAAAGGTTACATTGTCGTTTATCCACAACTTTTGCTCAGCTGGAAATAGAAGATTTACGGCCATTTAGAGGTCAGTGGAAATGGCTGATAATGACTGACTGTGCACTCACCAATGCCATTGGGGTATGTTAGGGTCTGTGAAAGCCCTAAAATGCAGCAATGTTTATTCTGCCGAAAAGATGGCATTTGGATTTGCAACATGCAATTTTACTAATCCTGAACTCTGCTACCATTCTGCACCCTTTCTTTAACAAGGAATATTATCCTGAGCCAGTTTTCTGAAGGTAAAGGTTATCTACTGTCATAACCCGACAGTCCAGAGAACTGGAGTCCCACTTTTCCATTGCTCACAACTGGCAAGACTGAAACAATGGATTTTTAAATCAGCACTGTAGAATATTACATTCAATTTATTTCTATATAAACAGCCTTCAAAACAGAATCCCACATTGTTAATCTGTTCAATTACTTGAAATGCTGAAAGATAATTCTAACTCATAAAAGACGATAACGTATTGTGTCAGTGCAGACATAATTTTCTTCGATAAAAATAATTACTGAATCCAGCGATATACAGAATATCTAGCAATCATAACAAAATTTAGCTTTTTTAATTCTAAATTCATCAAATTTAGACACGCGAAAGAGATTCTGGTTTTTCAATCATTTCAACCCGGGTGAGGAAATTCTCCCAATAGTTTAAAATCCACTTTGCAAATTAGAAACAGGTTTTTGCCTGACAGTGTAATAAATTCATAAAAAACATGCCCTGTGACCCAAATTCATTTGTTCATCTCAGCTTAAAGTGGGACATCACCTCTTTACAAGAAAAAAACCGATATACTTAAAACAAGGGAGAATATTACTCAGGAAAGAATATACAAAGTGGGATAATTATAGGAAAACAGAGACAGACACTTGCACAAATTTATAAATAATAGTACCAAAAAAGGGAGAACATGCAATGGAGAATATAGAAGCAAAAAGACTAAAAATATTGAGAAACATACATATAAATGTAATCAAAGAAAAAGACAGAGTGAGGTCAAAGTGAGATGTAGCCACAAAGAAGGGAAAAAGTTACTAAACTAATTCAAGGAAACAGGAATAAAGAATCAAAGTGGAGAAATAACGTGATACACACAGAATACAGAAACATATAAATGTGAGAACAACACATGTAAAATCATTCAGGAGAGGGCTTACATATACAATTGGAGCAACAGACAGAGAAGGAGCAACATAATGGTACAAGAAAAAGAGACCAAAAGAAGAATACTAACCCAAACCACTAACTGTAGGTTTAATGAATCAATAAAGCAACTTTTTTTTTAAATTGTACTCGCTCCAAATCCTTTAAGTGTTTTCAAATAAAATGAATGAACTTAGGGATGATCATTCAACCTAGATTTAAATTTAACGCAGTGTCTCATTTGTTTGTAGCAAGTAGTTCTTGTTTCTTGTGAAAAGTCTTTATGCATCCTATTGTAAAACTGAGCATCAAAACATTTTCAGTTTTGGAAGCTCAGTAACAAACTCTCAATATTGAATTAGAGAAATATTTGGTTATTTTAATCAAAATTCGCCATGTGTCATATAAATCTCTGAAAAAGAAACAATGGGTGACAGAAATTAACGGTAGATAATAAATGTATGGCGACAATTGGTGACCAGGTTGCGGCACAGCACCAGACTTCAAAATGTGGTAATTCCTAATAATTTGTAATTAAAGTCTCCCTCACAGAAAGAGGTTACTTTTTTTTGTTTTTAAATCCTCGAATTGCTTAGTAATTATCTAACACATCGACTTGCACTTCTAGTTCACGTTTATAATTAAAACTTTCAGCCTCTCAATAATAAGAGATTAGTGAACGGGTGCAGCTGCTATTCCAAATCCAGATGTTGTTCCCCAAACGAAAGAAATGTTTTGTAATTTCGGTGTCAGAAAGAGGAAAACAGAGAGGCAGTGCATTTAAGGCAAAGGAAATTTGAAGAAATGATAAATGGTCAACTTTGCAAGTAACTGTAACTGTACAGATCACTGAGTGAAACTTGGAATAAAACAAGGCGAAGCTGTTTCCAAGCGTCCTGACCTGATGTTGTTTGGACGTGTGCCGACTCCGGTCACAGACTCAGAACTGAAGCAGACTCCCAAGTTTACCCAAACTTTTAACTCTTCTACCCCGCTCCTAGGAACCAGCTCGCACAACCTCGGGATTTACATACAGTCTGATTATTTCATTAAATATTGCACGTTGTTCGTTTAGAAAACTCCCAAATGTAATCACCGCCCGGTTATTTTTTTTTAAAAAAAGGAATATTTTACACGCTTCTGGAGAACGGACAGTCCGGCGAGAAGCCACATTGTTATCCGATCTTACAACCATAAAAATCCAACTTCGCTGCATAAATGCAAAGGAGCCATGTGGAGGAGCCTGCTGCCTCGCTAAGTTTGATGGGGCTCCTCCTGAATTTCAGCTGCGGCCCCCGGCGCCACAGGAAGGCGGCTTTCAATTCGGCGGCACATCGGCTGATCATGGGCCCGCTTTCAAACTCAGTGGCTGCAGCTTTCAGCGCACAGACCGGGGGGGGGGGGGGGAGATGTGGCAGGAAAATGCGGCCACCTCAAACAACTGGACCATGTGCTGCCTGTGTGTCTGTAACTTGGACAGTGAGCTGCATTTCAATACATTCCCAATACCAAGCCAGTATATGTTCAAGTGTCACCAGTTCACCTGAAATTACCCTCTTGCCCACATCATGCATTACCCAAGTCGGCCTCGTCTGCTTTAAATTATTTCTCTCCCCCACCCAACCCCTTCCATTCTTCATTTATTTCTTGCATTGGTGAAGTCATAATGTCAGGATGATCTAAACCCAAGATAATTCTCATTGTATTTTGACTTAAAAAGCGAGAGCAGTAAAAGGTGGAATCCTGTCTTCCCCCCCTCAGCCGGGACCAGGAAAGCGGGGCTCACTCCCCCCACCACCGGCCTCCCCCCGCCGCCGCTCCAGGCGCGCCTCACCTCGGGTTGCTGCTGTTCCAGTAGACGGCGTACCGGTCGGCAACCACTTTGCTGGGCTCCTGCGACCAAACACACACCCAGAGGACGACCAAGACGACAACCGTCTCCACGTTGATCATCGCTGCAGACAGGAAGAGAGCAACTCGGCTGCCTCGTTCTTTCTCCAAAGTTTGCAGCTTCAGATGACCCGTCTTCTCATTCACTGTCCTCCGGGCAAGAGCGGGGGGGGGGGGGGGGGGGGGGAAGAAGTGACAAAGTCCCGGAATCGGAGAGGCAAAGTCCAAGCTCGAACAAGAAGTGAGGACAGAAATGCCGGCAGTTCGTGTTGTTCACACACTGCGGAGTCTTGGGAAGGAATTACAGAGGCATCTGAACACTAAATGTGATCGGCGAACTCAAAAGTCAATCTCCCAGCCCGCTGTGGAGAGTGGGATCAGCGCAAAGTTCTGGGCTGGTTCTTTAAAACGAGGTTAAGTCCGCAATCTGTGTGCAATTGGCAGCAGAAACGAGGGGCCCAGGTGCGTTGTTGCTGCTGCGGGTAATGTGTGCGAGAGATCAATATGTTTAAATTATATATATGTATCTATATATTCAGTTACTGACGGGGGGAGAACAAGGGCAGCTGGAGATTCCTGAGGCGGCAGCCAGTCAGTCATAGCATCCTTTCCTCTTGCTCTCTCCGGCCAGCCCCCTCTGACAAAATAAAATCCCCCCCTCTCCGCCCCCAGTGAAGACAGACTTTGAAAAGATGTGGTTTGAGGAGCTGGAACACAAAGTAGACGCTGCAGTCCGCACTCAGTCACTCACAGACACACACACAGTCAGTCAGTCCTGGTTAGCGCTCTGCAAACACGGTCCGGGCAACAGCAGCCGAATGCAAAACAAGTCTCTCCAGGTTTAGGGAGGGGGTGGTGCTGCTGCTGCTGCTGCTGTTGTTTGGGGTGGGCTGTGTGTGCGCCCCTCCCTCTCCTCTCCTCTCCTCTCGGGATGAGAAAAGCGAGCAGCCGGGATCCGAAAGAGAAATCCGGGTCGGGTGACTAACTGAGCGAGTGGTGCCGATGGGCGGGGAAAGCCGACAGATCAGCAGCGCCGCCGTTTCATTGACAGTCTGGCGGCTCGGTGATGTTTTGGAGGCGGATCTGCCAGCCTTTGTTGGGGAGGGTGGGGGCTGTTTGGAAATTCACCCCCCTCCACATGTTGAAGGGGTGGGGCATATGGAAGCCGTCCCCTCGCAAAGGCTGATAGGCTGCTCTCGCCCTGCCCTCTGGCTCCCTCCCACCAATCGCCGTATTTACTCACAGCCTTCCCCCAGAAGTACAGGCGCCTGCAACATCCCTTCTCCCTGTCTTAACACGCTTCACAGCTTCGGCTTAACTTTCAACAGAATCTCTCAGCAAGTCGAGTCATTGTGTCGAAAATAATTGCAGGCCTCCCCTCACCCTCTGGTTCTCCCAGAACTGACAATGTCTTAAATGATAGATTAATGTTTCAGATGAACCCATCTGCTAATAAATAAACTAGGGAAGAAAATAATACCCCCGATTCAGTCATGTGGCTTTATTATCAGATTAAGTCAACGGGCGTGAGTAATGTGTAAAAATAAATGGTCAGTCCTTCGCCTGCTGGAAGAGACCTGGTGTCACTGCCCCAGGCTATTGGTTACAAATGCAGCGGCACCAAACCCAGGAGTGCTCCGAGGCAGTATTTGCATAACTATACAAAGATTTTCACCCAAAACATTCATCAGGTCACACTCAGCTTTGCTCCCCACCCCATCTGCAGTTTGTCGAATTGCTCCAAAGATGACTCGTAGCCCGTGTTTCTCAGGCTGTGTCTGCTTTTCCTACTTTCCACTTTATTCCGGGCTGTTTGGCGAAATCAGCCATTCCCCAGGATTTAGTTCACAGATCGGAAACTCTTGTTACACACAGCTCCAATACTCCTCCTGGTGGCGCGACCACTTACCTACAGGCACACAAGCACCACATGAATATATTGTTACTCAGTTTAGCGTTTTCGATCAAATATTGTGCATTTCTAATACTTAGTATGTTTTCTTCAAATGTTGTAGATAGATCCATAGAAAATATACTGCACAGAAAAGAGCTCATTCAACCCAATGTGTCCGCTACGGCTGAATAAACCAGTTCTCTATTCTAATCCCACTTTCCAGCACTTAGTTTGTAGGTTCGCAAGTCACAATACTATTGGCGCAGATGCGAGTTGATTTTAAGTGAGTTGAGGGTTTTCACCTCAATCACCAAACTGAGCAGTAAATTTCAGATTCGAAAAGTGTAGTGCTGGAAAAGCACGGCAGGTCAGGCAGCATCGGAAGAACCTATGCTGGATACGTTGACTCTACTCCTCCTCCGATGCTGCCTGACCCGCTGTGCTTTTCTCTGATCTCCAGCATCTGCAGTCCTCACTGTCTCCTGGTAAATTCCAGACACCTAGCACCCTTTGGATGAAAACGTTTTTCCTTTTGTCCCCTGTAATTCTTCTACCAATGACCCCCAGTCTGTGTGATCGCTGCTCATTGACCTTTTCATTCGACAAAACAGGTCTATTCCAAATCCACTGGAAGCAAACCCTCAGTATTTTGTACAGTTCGAGTAAATCACACTTCAGCCTCCTCTGTTCTAAGGAAAACAATCCATGAACATATATAGTGGGTCGAATGGCATAGTCCTGCTCCTATTTTCTATGTTTCTATTTTTGAATTGTATCCCGTACTTTCCATTGGATAAGCAAGATCAACTGCGTCATGCATTAAAAGTTCTTATTGATAGTGTAGGTGAAACAATGAGACAGAGAACCTCATGTTTGCAAAGCCATTGATTTAATAAGCAAGTCAGCAGACATTTTGTTGCTAAGTTTGAAGTGACAAATGAGGCAGAGCTGGTTACATTGTGGTAGATCTGGACTTTATTCAGCAGAGATCTGTTTCACATCTCCTGATTTTTATTTCCATTGAAGTCAATAGGTGGTGGGAGACTTTAAGCTGCACAGACTTTTGGAACCAAGTTTTAGTTGTTTTCACTTTATATTTATTTCATTTAAGGGGGTTAGAAAAGGACACGAGCAAGAAAGAAAGGTGGAAAAGAGCTCATGGGGACCTAAATGTCAACATGTAGCTTTTTGGTCAAAAGTTCAATTTCAGTGCTCTAAATTATATGGACCTGAGGTTTTAGAGAGCTGACTTTGGCTGTAGCTCAATCATTTGACATTCTTAACTGTAGGAGTTCTGGAAATGATGGGCATGTTGCTGGGATTCCTAATAAGGTTGCAACAGTAAACAGCAAACCTGGCAGTAACGTCTTCTGGAACGTCAAAGAAGGTGGTGAAGGAGGCAAGGACCAAAAAGGTGTTTCAGCAAGTGAGCATCCTGCAACCGGATTTCACAACAGGACTGGAGTTGTAAGGAGGCAACGCTTTATTATAAAGACAGTCACTGATCTTTGATTCTTGTTTCAACAACAATTGTAGGCTAAGAACAAGAACAAAATGGGCTCTAAAGTAGAAGAGAGAAGTGGTGGAGGGTTGCTTTTCAGACTGGAGGCCGGTAACCAGTGGTGTGCCATTGCTTTTTATCATTTATATAAATGATTTGGATTTGAACTCAGGAGATATGGTTGGTAGGTTTGCAGATGACACCAAAATTGGAGGTGTAGTGGAGAGCAAAGAGGTACCAAGAGATCTTGATCAGATTAGCCAATAGGGCTAAGGAGTAGCAGAGGGAGTTTAATTTAATTAATGTGAAGTGCTACATTTTAGAAAGGTAAATCAGATCAGGACTTACGCACTTAATGGATTGGTGGTGCTGGAAGAGCACAGCAGTTCAGGCAGCATTCGAGAAGCAGTAAAATCAACATTTCGGGCAAAAGCCCTTCATCAGGAATACAGGCAGAGAGCCTGAAGGGTGGAGAGATAAGTGAGAGGAGGGTGTGGGTGGGGAGAAAGTAGCATAGAATACAATAGGTGAGTGGGGGAGGGGATGAAGATGATAGGTCGGGGGGGAGGGTGGAGTGGATAGGTGGAAAAGAAGGTAGGCAGGTAGGACAAGTCATGGGGACAGTGCTGAGCTGGAAGTTTGGAACGGAGGTGAGGTGGAGGAAGGGGAAATGAGGAAACTGTTGAAGTCCACATTGATGCCCTGAGGTTGAAGTTTTCCGAGGCGGAAGATGAGGCGTTCTTCGTCCAGGCGTTGGGTGGTGAGGGAGCGGCGGTGAAGGAGGCCCAGGACCTCCATGTCCTCGGCAGAGTGGGAGGGAAAGTTGAAATGTTGGGCCACAGGGCGGTGTGGTTGATTGTTGCGGGTGTCCCGGAGATGTTCCCTAAAGCGCTCTGCTAGGAGGCGTCCAGTCTCCCCAATGTAGAGGAGACTGCATTGGGAGCAACGGATACAATAAATGATATTGGTGGATGTGCAGGTAAAACTTTGATGGATGTGGAAGGCTCCTTTAGGGCCTTGAATGGAGGTGAGGGAGGAGGTGTGGGCACAGGTTTTGCAATTCCTGCAGTGGCAGGGCAAGGTACCACAATGGGAGGGGGGCGTGGGCGTGGACCTGACCAGGTAGTCACAGAGGGAACAGTCTTTGTGGAAGGCGGAAAGGGGTGGGGAGTGAAATATATCCCTGGTGGTGGGGTCTGTTTGGAGGTGGAGGAAGTGTCGGCGGATGATTTGATTTATGCAAAGGTTGGTGGGGTGGAAGGTGAGCACCAGGGGCGTTCTGTCCTTGTTATGGTTGGAGGGGTGGGGTCTGAGGGCGGAGGTGCGGGATGTGGACGAGATGCATTGGAGGGTATCTTTAACCATGTGGGAAGGGAAATTGTGATCTCTAAAGAAGGAGGCCATCTGGTGTGTTCTGTGGTGGAACTGGTCCTCCTGGGAGCAGATATGGTGGAGGCGGAGGAATTGGGAATACAGAATGGCATTTTTGCAGGAGGTAGGGTGGGAAGAGGTGAAATCCAGGAAACTGTGGGAGTTTGCAAAAAATGTCGGTATCAATTCGGTCGTCATTAATGGAGATGGAGAGGTCCAGGAAGGGGAGGGAGGTGTCAGAGATGGTCCAGGTAAATTTAAGGTCAGGGTGGAATGTGTTGGTGAAGTTGATGAATTGCTCAACCTCTCACGAGAGGCACGAGGTGGCGCCAATGCAGTCATCAATGTAGCGGAGGAAGAGGTGGGGATTGGTGCTGGTGTAATTACAGAAAATCAACTGTTCTACGTAGCCAACAAAGAGACAGGCTTAGCTGGGGCCCATATATGTGCCCATGGCTACCCCTTTGGTCTGGAGGAAGTGGGAGGATTCGAAGGAGAAATTGTTAAGGGTGAGGACCAGTTCAGCCAAACGAATGAGAGTGTCAGTGGAAAGGTCCTGTTGGGGATGTCAGAAGAGGAAGAAACAGAAGGCTTGGAGGCCCTGGTCATGGCGGATGGAGGTGTAGAGGGATTGGACATCCATGGTGAAGATCCATGGGGAAGTCTTGGAGGAGGTGGAGGGTGTGGGTGGTGTCTCGAACGTATGTGGGGAGTTCCTGGACTAGGGGGGGAATAGGTCAGTGCCGAGGTAGGTAGAGATGAGTTCAGTGGGGCAGGAGCATGCTGAGACAATGGGTCAGCCAGGGTGGTCAGGCTTGTGGATCTTGGAAAGGAGGTAGAACCGGGCAGTGGGGGGTTCCTGGACTATGAGGTTGGAAGCTGTGGGTGGGAGATCTCCTGAGCTGATGAGGTTCTGTATGGTCTGGGAGATGATGGTTTGGTGATGGGGGGGTGGGGTCATGGTCGAGGGAGCAGTAGGAAGAGGTGTCCTCGAGTTGGCATTTGGCTTCAGCGGTGTAGAGGTCAGTGCGCCAGACTACCACTGCACCCCCTTTATCCGCTGGCTTGATGGTGAGGTCAGGATTGGAGTAGAGGGATTGGAGGGCTGCGCGTTGTGAGGGTGAGAGGTTGGAGTGGGGGAAGGAGGTAGACAGGTTGAGGCGGAAGAACGCCTCACCTTCCGCCTCGGAACACTTCAACCCCAGGGCATCAATGTGGACTTCAACAGTTTCATTTCCCCTTCCCCCACCTCACCCCAGTTCCAAACTTCCAGCTCAGCACTGTCCCCATGACTTGTCCTACCTGCCTATCTTCTTTTCCACCTATCCACTCCACCCTCCCCCCCCCCCGACCTATCACCTTCATCCCCTCCCCCACTCACCTATTGTACTCTATGCTACTTTCTGCCCACCCCACCCTCCTCTCACTTATCTCTCCACCCTTCAGGCTCTCTGCCTGTATTCCTGATGAAGGGCTTGTGCGCGAAACGTCGATTTTACTGCTCCTCGGATGCTGCCTGAACTGCTGTGCTCTTCCAGCACCACCAATCCAGAATCTGGTTTCCAGCATCTGCAGTCATTATTTTTACCTTATACGCTTAATGGTAAGGTCCTGGAGAGGGTTGTTGAACAAACCTTAGAGTGCAGGTTCATATTTCTTTGAAAGTGAAGTCACAGGTAGATAGGATAGTGAAGGAGGCTTTTGGTATGCTTGCCCTTATTGGTCAGTGCATTGAGCATAGAGGTTGGGAAATCATGTTGCAGCTTTACAATACATTGGTTCGGCCACGTTTGGAGTATTGCGTGCAGTTCTGGACTCACTGCTTTAGAAAGAGTGTTATGAAACTTGAAAGGGTTAAGAAAAGATTTGCTAGTATGTTGCCAGGGTTGGAGGGTTTGAGCTATACAAAGAATCTGAATAGGCTTGAGCTGTTTTCTTTGGGCACTGGAGGCTAAAGGGTGACCTTATGGAGATTTACAAAATCTTGAGGGTCATGGATAGGGTGAATAGTCGAGGTCTTTTCCCCAGGTGAGAGAGTCCTAGAAAACCAGAGGGCATAGGTTTAAAGTAAGGGGGGGGGGAAATTTGAAAGGGAGCTAAGGAGTAACTTTTTCACACAGAGGGTGGTGCGTGTATGGAATGAGCTGCCAGAGGATGTGTTGGAGGCTGGTACAATTACAAAATTTAAAAGGCATTTGGATGAGTATATGAATAGAAACGGTGGAGAGGGAAATGGGCCTCTATATGATTGTATAAAAACTGTGACTGTTAAGATAACTGTGCTGCTCAGCATTTATACTTTGGTCTGAATTTAGGGTGTAAAACTTAATATTAATAGCAGTCAGTTTGCAGACCATGCAACTATCAGGTAGTTGACAGAAAAGGATTCTGACCAGGAGAAGAGAAATATCGAATTTGCCCTCATCATTGCTACAATATTTTGTTGACTGTTTAAACATTGATCTGCACTGTCACCTTCAAGACCCAACCAAATTTTACAACAAGAAGGTGTTCCACACACTGAATTTCTGAGTGGACTGTTTGTGAATCATTATTAATTGGGTGTTTAATGGTACACACTTGGTGGTGGTTAACTGGGGATTCATCTATGTTCATATATATTGAAGCATTTGCTGCTGTGCTTGAAGGCTTCCATGACAAGTGAACCTTACAACGGAAAGCATGCATCATCAACCCGTCAAGTGACATTTTAATTAAGATTATCAACTTTCCTTTGAGATTTTGTCCTCTGCTGCAATACCACTTGAAGGGGCTTCTACCTATATAGTTTGTTCAAATTTGGTTTCATTTGGGCTTTGAATCCCATGATGTCTCATGGCATTCTCAAATACAAAGCGAAGGAAACCTTTCGCTGACCACAGTTTCCCACCAATGTCAACATCACAATCCATGCCACTCTCCCCATCCCCACTCCACCTAACTGGCGAATCAGTGCCCTTCCATGTTGAACACCATTGGAAAGAAGCACTGAGGGTAGCAATAGCACAGACTGTACTCTTGTTGTGGGACTTCAATCTCCGTCATACTGAGGTCTAAAAGATATAGCTGTTAGACTGGGTCTACAGAGGGTGGTAAGAGAGAAGTGACAAGAAGTTAAAAACTTACTTGACCTAACCTAGCCACTGTATAAACATTGTGGAGACAAAGTCCCATCTTTATTGAGGGTGTGCTCCACAATGTTACATGCCACCATATTAGATAGAACAGATTTCAAACAGATCTGGCAAATCAAATCTGGGTACTCATAAATGTGGCTCATCAGCAGCATTGCAATTGTATACAACCACAATCTGTAACCTTGTGATCCAGCATATCCCTCATACCTCCATTACCTTTGGATCTTTGTTCCTTCTGCATCTACAATCACACCCTCCTGTCCTTGATCACAGGTCAAATTTGAATTACCTAATCTAAGGGGCATGATCAAGTCTTGGAACAAAGTGTACAGGTAACTTTTGCCTTCCCTAGTGCACTAAAATATATTCAACTCAGACTCCATCTCTTCAACTCAGATCTGAAGTTACACCAACTGCAAACATTTACTATAGTTATGTCCAGAAGCTCCCACTTGCCTCAGCTGCAACACGTCATCTCACCATCCATTTTTATCAGATTATAATTCACTCTAGTATCCCTGATCTTTCCATATAAAGAATCACTACCCTTAACTTTATTGTGATTCTCTTCCATTATCAACTGAAGAACTTCCACATTGAAGACAAGAAATACTTGCCAATCACTTGCTTTCCTCGAGCAAAATAAACCCCAAATCTTTCTGCTTTCATCACTTTACTCCAACAGTCTATTGTAATTTGCATTCGAAGGCTCAGTTTCACTAAGTTGGCTACTTTTTTATGTTTCCAAACAAAGGGTTTATCTGAGTCAACTAATAAGTATCCAGTTTCACTGGGACTTAATTATGTTGCTCTTTCAATGTAAATGTAGTTTTGGCTGAGTGGTTAAATCCCTACGTAGGTTCAAATCCCGCTGACTACATTTCTCATTTTAAAGCCACGTGTCCATGGAAGAATTTCCTCAGCAACAGAAAGCAGATGGCTCAGGAGAAAAGATACTGGCACTTCCCACTGCAGCTGTCATAGAGCTGACACCCATTGCATGATCTCATCACCATGCTTGGTGTTACCACACACATTCGATATGGATGTGCCATTATAAAGAATTTCATAGGCAGGGTGCTCACTGCATCTTAAAGTTAGTGGCATACAGGGATAAATCTTTGAATGTAGGTTTCATCCTTGAAATAGTCCACTTTGCCTCCTTTGCATTTAAACAATATCTGGGGTCTACGTGACTAGAAGAGAGCTGGAATATAGAATAGTGCCAGCTAGTGAACATTTATTGATGATTTACAGAAACAGATTTTAGCAGGGCTTGTAGTCCCTCAGATTCCAGTTACATGTGGTCTCACATTACTGATGATGCCTACTAATAATCAGTATAATAATTATTAATGCTTTGTATGAAACTACAGCACAGCTCTCTGGCAAGCTGTTGGGGTATCTCACCTTCACTCTCTAGAGTGCAACTATGCACTAGTTCTTGCTGAGCGTCCAATGCAGATCCCTGGAGCTGATCCTTTGCTGTATATATAGAGTCAGTCTCTAAGCTGATGCTTAGTAATGTAAATTTGAGTGGCTCTGTTCCATTTGATGCTTATTGTCATTTCTTCTTTTTTTAATTGCTCTACATTTTATTGAGTTGAAGCTAAGTGAATGTGTAGGATAAAGAAGAGTAAAACATTCTAATTATAGCCACTTAACAACTCAAAGCACTTTTTTGAAATTCAGTCCTTGTCGGGAACATGGTAGCAAATTTACATGCAGCAAAGTCCCACAAAGGGAGATGAAAGAAGTAAACAAATAATCTGCTTTTGTGTTGTAACTACCTGTAACTTGGGATTTTTACTCTACTTGGGAGGATAGATACTATTCCAGTTTAACGTATTATCCAAAAGACACCATCACTGAAAGTGAAATCCTGCAATGTTAATCTTGGTTTTTGAACTGAAGCCCACAGCCTTGAACCCATAACTTTCTACCCACCAATAAGACCACTATTGATGGTACCCGCAGCTAATAAGGAGCAGTAGATGAGTGACCATCAGAAAAGAGCAGTATTTACAATTACTGCACAAAAATAACTGGATGTATTGTGAGGTAGGATCTGGTTAAAAAAATGCATAATTTCCTTTCATGAAATATTAAAGATATTGGGCTGGAGATTCAGCAGCCCTGTCAGTATAAGGTATCAAAACTCCAAACATTTTCACATTGCAGTAATCAGATCAAAGTCTTCAATTTAAAGCAAGTGTCTAGTACAGGTTTTGCTTCAGTCTTCTGTAATTATATTACTCAGGATAATTTTAACCAATGACAATAGATATGAGGCATAGTGCTTTTTGGCTATTCATGACATCTCTGTAAGGATTATTTCACTGTCCATAATAAATGTCATCATGGATGAGGGACATGGAGCACAATGGCTTTTGGCATTTAAACTGAAGGCCAGTGCAGACTCAAAAACTGAATAAAACTTCCACCCGAAATCAAAACAGTATATTTTCCAAACAGTAGCAGATACCGCAAAGTGATTTCAAGGATGTAATCAAATCCCAGAATTGGATGACAGCCATTAACCTTTGGAGCTCCAGTCTTGTGGTTTGTGATGTCATCTGAACCATTTGATTAGATTACTTCCTTCTAATCACTATATTTAAAAGGCTGTCTAATTGTAAAGTAGGTCCCTGGGACACTCTTAGTTTCTGAAACCCTGTTTATCTTGTCTGACATGAAAACAGGCTTGACAAAAGTTGGGGTGTTCCACAGAAGTGTGTTTTATCTTTTACCAAAATAAATCCATCAAAGAGTTGCCGTAAACAGTGTTGGAATCAAAGAAGGAAAGGTAATTGAGGCAGCTCTTTTCAACCTCTCTTAGTTGGTCACAACAAATGCAGTTATTACACTTTATTTAAAACTTAGTTAACTAGATTAAATGAATGGTAAATTGTAAGGTTTTATTGACTGAAAGGTAGAGAAATCATTTTGCCTGAAATAATAATAAAATGTGACATCAAACAATCACACACAAGCACAGGTAATAGGTTTAAAAGGAAAGTGAAAGATTGTCTGTGCAGAGAAGAAAGTAAAGGCAGTTACAGTTTAGAGTATTGAGAGTCATTGATTTGTGAGAGCAAAACTCCAGTCCCAACTGTGCAGCTGTTGTCCTGTTTCCTCAAGTAGCTGTTGATTACCTGGATTTCTCAGTATCTTTTTTCCAAGTTGCTTTTTCACCAGAGCTCATTTCCAAAAATTAGAGAAAAAAGGACAGAAAAGCTTTCAGTATCCTTCCTGTTACTAGTCCAAGTCGCTTTCTCTCTTCTTTGTGCACAACGGTCATTATTGATACGCAGGTCTTTTGTGGGTTGTGGGTTCTGGTTTCTGTGTCATTGTTGAATTAAAGCTGGATAGTTGGAGGTGACCTTTCATCTTTCAAATGTAAATTTATCATGTAAGTGCTAGTAAAACAAAAGTGAATTTCTTGATACCTCACAGAATTTCAGTATCTTTTGATTAAAATAATAATTCTGATGCAGAGGTTTCCTATATTATATGTTAATTATTTGGGCTTATTAGATGATCACAGCATTAGTGTCCTTTTTAAAACCACCTTTAGTCCATGAAACTCTTAGGAATTAAAATCCAATAATGGTAGTCAAATATTAATAGTCTTATTGGATTAGGGTTGTAACAAGAAGAAAGAAGAGCAAACAGAGTCAAAGCGATTGGAACCCAAAATTAAAAGTGCTGCTTCATTACCAGAGTATATTACACATTGTCAAATTGTAGGAAGAAAATAGGGAAGAGGAACTTTGCAGTCATTTAGAAAGATAAATAAGATTTACAAATATTGTGTTGTGAATTTGTATTTGAAACTGCTATCCATTTAGCAGTTGATCATAGGGGAAGCAATAGATTAAAGTAATTGACTCCCTAGAACACATGAAAAATTTCCAAAGGATTGCATATAGATTTATAATAGTGGGGCTTTTCCTAAATCTTGTTATAAATAGTAGCATAGATAAGGTTGATGAACTAATTTATGTAAGCACCTTGGGAATAGTGTTAATGTTTAAGATTTAAGATCCAACTAGATAAAGGGAAACCTAACTGGAGGATTAGAAGTGTGCTAGACAAGATGGAAGGAGAATGTAGCATGGAAACTTAATGTAATGTGGGTTGTTTTAAAAGAAAAAAAATGCCTCTATTAAAAAGGGAATAGGCCATTAATTTTAGAATGCCCTGAATAAATAAAGAGATTAGAAAACCAAAGAAGTTGAAGAAGAAACCTTTGATGACTGAAGAACAATAATAATGAACAACCTAAAGGAAAATTTGAGAAAATGAGAGGTTAAAAGCAGGAAACCAGAAGTAAGAAAGGCATATTATTAGATACACCAAAATATCTGAAAGATTGGTACAGCATTTTATATGTGTAACAACATTGTTTGAATTGTGAAAAGAAAGATAAGAACTCTGAGGGATGAAGTTTTTCAATTTGTTGACAAACAAAAATATGGCAGAGATATCAAATAATTCATTTGCTGAAAAGACACATTTTGTCAAAACTGTTCATTTTGCATTAATCAGGACAATTCAGAAGAATGCCAATATAAAGGGGAACAATATTTTTATATTGCATGCTGATTGGTCGGTAAGTGCACTCTTACGAGGTGATCCAGGATAATCTAAAGTAGACTAAGCACTTTCACAATTGGAGGTTGTGACCTTTAGCCCATTAATAACTTTGCATTATATACAGGAAGAAACAATCTGATCAGGGTAGTCATTATTCCACAGGATGGCTTTGATGTGCCTTATTTCAGCATTAAGCTTTTTTAAAATTCATTCTTGGGTATGGATGTCACCAGTTAGGCCATCATTTATTACCTATGCCAGTTGCCCAGATAAGAGTCACCCACATTGATGTGAATCTGGAGCCAAATGTAGGCAGGACCAGGAATGTATGGTAGTTCCCTTTCCTGAAGGACATCTGTGAACCAGATGAATTTGTCTGACAACTGACAATAGTCATCACTGGGCACTTAATTCTAGATTTCTATTGAATTCAAATTTCACCGTCTTGAGGATTTAAATCCAAGACCTCAGAACATTACCTGGGTTTCTGTACTAATACTTTAGTTCTAATACTGTTAGGCCATTACTTCCTCTTGGATAGGGAGCAAATGGCTTTCACCTTTTTTTTTAAGAGGTTGCCATTAAAGCCAATATTATTATATAAGAAATGTCAATGCTTATGTTGCCCAATGGAAGTAGTCTTCCAGTATACAGTAATAGAAGACTCCTCATAGATTTCTCAAGTGGCACATCAAGAAAAGAAGCTAATTTGACTACTACGTTGCAAAAATGAAGTTGAGTACAGGATGCAATCCACTAAGAAGTGCAAGCAACCATCGAATCAAATGTGAATCATCTACTTTTTGAAAATATGCAACTGATAGAAGGTTTACTGTAATTTCCTTAAGGACATGTTTCTCATGAAAACCTAACAAAGATGTTAGTGAAAGCTAGGCCTAGTGATGATTCCATGGCAACACCATCTATTTGAGCATTCATGGTTTCACTTAATCTGAGTTTAACTGCATGATTTTCTGAATTCATAAATTCAATGATTACTGACTTATATAATGGTGGCAGGGACTAGACCATTGTGATATTGTGCTGTCGAGTAAATGTCTATAGTTTCCTTAGTTGGCATATTAGGTGAATATGGTACATGGACGCAATGTTGCTATCAATCTGCATGGTTTTTCTAAACATGAAGGCTAAGATGTCTCAAAACGTTGAGCCACAAGAGAAGTTTGCTGTTTTAAGATATTCTATGTAGTAGAAATATAAGGTGGTGTTTCCCACTTGTGCGATGCTGCCATCAAGCCAAAAAGATATTCTGCCTATCACACAAATAAGTAATATGGTATATGAATTTCAATGGCAGTATGATGCCAGGTATATATTGGCAGATCATATTAAAGCTTGCCCCTTTAAACATGGTACTGACCAAGCCCAAAAGCCCATGCTTGAAAACATGCCACACAATATCCAACATTAGATGTGATTCTGCAACTAGATAACAATTGCCAAATAACCCTGAGTGTGTTAAAAATTATGCTAACAATCAATTTAATATTGTTTGCCAGGCTTGCAGTGTGGCATTTTTGCACATACTAGAATTGTTATAATATTAATTCACAGATGGAAATAAAGTCACAGCTTTTCTATGCTGTACTCCTCAGGATAATGCCTTGACCGATCATAGTCAACAAAGTTTGACAGTTAACTGTCAGTCATCATTGAACTGGTGCATTGTCCATGGAAACACCTGTTCATGTTTAGAGTCCACTTGCTGATCATTCAGCACATTCTGCCCATGTCGTATAAACATGAAATACAACAAGCTTCAACAGAATATGTCTTTCTTCTGTACACCAAAGTGATTGATGAGGGCAAGGTAATAGTTGTGGTCTATATGGACTTTGACAAAGTCCCTCATGTCAGGCTGATTTAAAGGTGAAGTCAAACGGAATCTATGGTGATCTGGTAAGATAGATGCAGAATTGTCTTACTCACAGAAGACAGTAAGTAGCCGTAGTAGGTTGTTTTTCTGACTGGAAATCTGTGACCAGTGGTGTTCCAAATTGATCAGTCCTGGTTCCCCAGTTGTTTATAGTGCATATAAATGATTTGGAAGTCAATATAGGTGGCCTGATCAGTAAATTTGCAGACAACACATAGATTGGGAGAGCTGCAGACAGTTAGCATTGCCAGAAAACATAGAAATAATGGCTGGAAACATGGGCAAATAGAAATTAATCCTGCCAAATGTGAGGTGATGCATTTTGGAAGATCTAATGCAGGAGAGAAGTGTACAGTAAATGGCAAAACCCTTAGTAGCATCAACATACAGAGGGATCTAGGCAAACAGACCCACAATTTCCCAAAAGTGGCAACATAAGTGGATAAGATGGTCAAGAAGGCATATGGCATACTTGCCCTCATCAGTTGGGGCATAGAGTATAAAAATTGGCTAATGAAGTTGCAGCTGCATAGACTTTAGTTAGACCATATTTGGAATATTGACACACTACCAGAAGGATTTAAAGACTTTGGAGAGGGAATAAAAATAGTTTAGTAGGATGATGTTTGATTTGGAGACTATTAGGAATGAGAAGAGATTGGAAAAACTTAGTCTGTTTCACTCAAACATCGAAGGATGAGGGGCAACTTGTTAGAAGTTTACAAAATTATGAGCGGCATGGTTAGACTGGCTAGTCAGAGTCTTTCTTCCAGTGCAGACATATCAATAACTGGGACACATAGATTTAAGGTAAAAGGGCATAAGTTTAAAGGAAATATGAAGGGCAACCTGTTTCACTGGAATGCACTGTCAGAGGAGGTGGTGGAGGCAACAGCAATGTTTTAGAGGCATCTTGAAAGATATATGAATTGACAGGAAGTAGAAGGATACAGACCACATAGAGGCAAAAGTTTTAAGCTTAGAAGAGCATCATGGGTTTGAACAGTCATCGTCTTGGCTATCCCTCGAGTTTGAGGATGATGGTCTTCACTCTGTTGATCTATTTATGGGGTCTCAGGTGGCTTATGAGTCCAATCTTGAATCTTGCTTTGAAACTCCTTCTGCATTCAGGACAAGTAGTTCCAGATGGCAGAAGGGGCTTTTGGTTATTGCTGCCTCACTTTCTGTTTTCTTTTCTTCTAGTTCTGCACATCTGTTGGCTTCAAAAATTGCAGGTGGGCCAAAGGGCCTGTTCCTGTGCTGTACTGTTCTTTGTTAAAAGTACTTCGTATTACATTTTACCAAAAAGAAGGATATCAGAGAGGATGTATTTTCTAAGTTGTTGAGAGCAAACAGCAATATTATGATAGCGCAAAATTAAAATGTAATGTTTATTAGTGAAGATAAAAGAAGTTAATCTATTAATGCCCAACAATATAATTCATTCAGAAAATGGCAACCACTTTGAAGATTATGAACTGACAAATGACAGAAGTAGAGAATTCTCACTGTTGGTAACAAAATTGGGAGGTGACTGTGGTGGGACCTTGGGTGTCATTTTCTGGTAGCAGTGAATTAACAAGTTGCTGCAGGGCCTATCACCCAGTTGAGGATGGCAGTCAAAATCTCAGAACTATCAACCCAGTCAAACAATCAGCAACATCAATCATTGAACTAATACAGTGGACAGATTGTAAATGGATTGTAGGAAAACCTTTGAAGAGGTTCAATGTGGACATCAACAAAATAACAGTAAGGACTTCAAGGAAGATAGAAAACTAGACTTGAAATTGGTCAGAAAGGGAAAAACACAGTCCAATCATGTTTGGACCTCACCATGTGGTAGGGTTTCTGCCAGCATCCTCTTTAAATGTAGAGATCTACATGGATTGCTAGTTCATGTGTGATAGAGGAAAGCAACTGGTGTAACCAAGAGAGGCTCTTGTACTGAACAAAGAGTAGCTTATTGCATGTTAGTAGCTACTTATAGACAACAGTAATGTGCTAGACAGTGGTACAGAAACTATGAGGAGGATCTGGTTGTCACGGCTTATTCCTTCTAAATCCAAAGCTATGTTGTCCACAAGTCCATTTGACTTCATCTTTGTGGGTGGTGCTTACTTTGCTCTTCAGTAATAACCCCTTGCAACCCATATGGGCAGAGGTGTTGGCATAATGGTATTGTCACTGGATAAATAATCCACAACTCCTGGCTAATATTCTGGGGAATGGGTTTGAAGTCCACAATAACAGATGGTGAAATTTGAATTCAAGAAAATCTAGAATGAAGAGACTGATAGCAACTGTGCCAATTGTCCTTTAGGGAAGGATCTTTATCAGCCTCATTTGATCTGGCCTTCATGTGATTTCATATCCACAGTAATGGATTGATTCTTTAATACTCTCTGAGTAATTAGGAATATACGTTAAATTAGCCAACCAATGCCCTCATCCTAAGAACAAATACAATAAAAAAGTAGTATTTAAAGAGAAAAACTAAAAGACCATGGATGTAGTAAATCAGAAACAAAAATGGAAGTTGCTGGAAAAGCTCAGGAGGCTTGGCAGCATCTGTGAAGAGAATTCAAAGCTAACGCTTCAGGTCCGATGACCCTTCTTCAGAACTCTTTGACGAGCTTGGACTGCATGATGACATGTCTCTGGCTTTAATTTTGTGACTGCTGTATTTTCTGGCAGCGGTGGAAGTCCACAATATTCAGCAAAAATACAAATCTGGATCTAGATCCTGGAAATTCTTAAAACATTGATGTTTGATATTGGGAGTTAGGGTGAATTCCTCTGAATTCTGTACTGCAATTTGTCACAGCAGTGAATACTTCAGCAGAGTTTCCAGAGCAGTTTGTTGCATGTGCTTTGGCCTGAAGCCTCCATAATGATATGAAAACTCAATAAAATATTTCATTTTTCTGCCTTGTAGTGACAAAACATGAAACAGGCAGTGAAAATCCTTACAAAAAATGTGCAAATTTGTCATAATTTTGAGCCAACTCAGGCTGGTGGAGGCATGCGCTTTAATGGGTGCTCTCCTTACATGTTTATAATACTTTCTGAGGCCTCAGAAACTCAGTGAGTCAGGTTTAAAACTGGAAAACACATTGTACTGTAACTTCTCCAGTCCAGAGTTTTTGGAACCAAGTCATTTATGGACTCCAAAGCTTTTTTGAACTTTAGAATGATAGACAATAGACAATAGGTGCAGGAGTAGGCCATTCTGCCCTTCGAGCCTGTACCACCATTCATTATGATCATGGCTGATCATCATCAATCAGTATCCTGGTCCTGCCTTATTCCCTAACCCTTGATTCCACTATCCTTGAGAGCTCTATCCAACTCTTCCTTAAACGAATCCAGAGACTGGGCCTCCACTGCCTTCTGAGGCAGAGCATTCGACACAGCCACCAGTCTCTGGGTGAAGAGGTTTCTCCTCATCTCTGTCCTAAATGGCCTACCCCTTATTTTTAAACTGTGTCCTCTGGTTTGGGACTCTCCCATCAGCGGAAACATGTTTCCTGCCTCCAGAGTGCCCAATCCTTTAATAATCTTATATGTCTCAATCAGATCCCCTCTCAGTCTTCTAAACTCAAGGGTATACAAGCCCAGTCGCTCCAATCTTTCAACATAAGATAGTCCCGCCATTCCAGGAATTGACCTCGTGAACCTACGCTGCACTCCCTCAATAGCCAGAATGTCTTTCCTCAAATTGGGAGACCAGAACTGCACACAATATTCCAGTGTGGTCTCACCAGGGCCCTGTACAGCTGCAGAAGAACCTCTTTGCTTCTATACTCAATCCCTCTTGTTATGAAGGCCAGCATGCTATTAGCTTTCTTCACTACCTGCTGTACCTGCATGCTTGCCTTCATTGACTGGTGTACAAGAACACCCAGATCTCTTTGTACTGCCCCTTTACCTAACTTGACTCCATTTCGGTAGTAATCTGCCTTCCTGTTTTTGCCACCAAAGTGGATAACCATACATTTTGGATGCTGCCTGAACTGCTGTGCTCTTCCAGCACCACTAATCCAGAATCTGGTTTCCAGCATTTGCAGTCATTGTTTTTACCTTGCATCTACCATGCATCTGTCCACTCACCTAACCTGTCCAGGTCACCCTGTAATCTCCTAACATCCTCCTCACATTTCACCCTGCCACCCAGCTTTGTATCATCAGCAAATTTGCTAATGTTACTATTAATACCATCTTCTATATTATTAATATATATTGTAAAAAGCTGCAATCCCAGCACTGATCCCTGCAGTACCCCACTGGTCACCGCCTGCCATTCCAAAAGGGAGTTGATTATCACTACTCTTTGTTTCCTGTCAGCCAACCAACTTTCAATCCAAGTCAGTACTTCGCCCTTAGTACCATGTGCCCTATTTTTGCTCACTAACCTCCTATGTGGGACTTTATCAAAGGCTTTCTGAAAGTCCAGGTACACTACATCTGCTGGATCTCCCTTGTCCATCTTCAGAGTTACATCCTCAAAAAATTCCAGAAGATTAGTCAAGCATGATTTCCCCTTCATAAATCCATGCTGACTCTGACCTATCCTGTTACTGCTATCCAGATGTGTCGTAATTTCATTCTTTATAATTGACTCCAGCATCTTTCCCACCACTGAGGTCAGACTAACTGGTCTATAATTTCCTGCTTTCTCTCTCCCACCTTTCTTAAAAAGTGGTACAACATTAGCCACCCTCCAATCCACAGGAACTGATCCTGAATCTGTTGAACTCTGGAAAATAATCACCAACGCATCCACGATTTCTAGAGCCACCTCCTTCAGTACCCTGGGATGTAGACCATCAGGCCCCGGGGACTTATCAGCGTTCAGACCTAACAGTCCCTCCAACACCAATTCCTGGCAAATATAAATTCCCTTCAGTTCAGGTCCTTCAGCTACTGTTACCTCAGGGAGATTGCTTGTGTCTTCCCCAGTGAACACAGATCTGAAGTACCAATTCAACTCTTCTGCCGTTTCTTTGTTCCCCGTAATATATTCCCCTGTTTCTGTCTTCAAGGGCCCAATTTTAGTCTTAACTGATGTTAGAATAATAACCACACCTGAAAGATGAAACAGTGTTAAAATGTTATAAAGTTTAAATGATAAATATTGTATTTATCCATGTTGTATCTTCCATGTTTCCACTTACGAACCTCTGCACTGCACTGAAACAAAGTCAATTACTTGGAGGGGCTGCTAAAAATATTTCCAGGAAACTGGTGCCTCCAAACAATAACCCTTTGAACTTTAAAGCTGAAAATGAGCAGATTAAAAGTAGGTTGACAACAGTTTTGAGATTTAGTTTAATTTTATAGGTCATCTGACCCAAACCATTCATTTTTAAGAGAATAAAGTTCATGGTTAGTAAAGTGATACAAATCTAATTGGCAAGAGCTGTATTGCTGTGAATCCTCAAATCTTACATTTTCTGCCAAATAAAATTGGATTCTAAAACAAATGTTTTACGTTCACTGAGCTCAGCTATAGGAGCTTTAGCTTAATTGTGGTATCCCTGGGCTAAAGAGAAAATGGATTAACTTACTTCCCTTTTCTTCATTTAGAAACTACAAAAAAGGGACTAAATTTGTTTGGTTCTCATGGATGGCAGTCAGTACTGATGTTTCCAACTATGAGACGAGCACATTGTGATGTGGATGATGGTTACTTTCAGAAATGATCTGTCTTCTCACTAACTGCACAGATTTTGACAAGGTCAGTACTGGAAGTCACTGATGTGTACAATCCTAGTTAAATGCCAGAATTATAACCTACATAAATTTAAGTTTAAAGACTCTGATTGTCATTTTTTTTAACTCTTTAGGTATTCACTTGCAGCAAGCTCCAGAGAAAAACATGACAGACTTTCACTCGCATTGGGAGTTTAATTACTGCAAAATCGTAAGGAAAAAGAAACAGAAAATAATCTCATTTTTAATTTGAGTGGACTAGAAGACGACTTAATCTTGAATCCACTGACTGATACATAATCACGTGTCACAGTGGACAGCCAGAGATTAGCAGGAAGAAATTGGAAAGTTTATTCTTACTGGACAACTTTCTACCCTGAAGCCCAGCCTGGTGAATTAGCTGAAAGATTAAAGAGCTGAAGACAGTGTAAATCAGTGCTGATTTCTGATTTAGTATGTTTTCCAGACTCTTTTTGAAATTTCAGTCATTTTGTACAAAACTAATCTAAATAATGAATGTGAATAATGACATTCATGAAGCAGGATTACATGAGAAACAGCCGATTAAATAATGAAGGCACATAAACAATTCTTGTAGTGACCTGCTTACTCGATCTTAACTCATGCACATCTCAAGTTAACATGTATAATATGGCCAGCCAATTTCACCAGGTAAGTGAGGACTGCAGGTTTTGATAACAGCATTCAATTCTGGTCTCCCTTCTATAGGAAAGAGGTTGTGAAACCTGAAAGGGTTCAGAAAATATTTACAAGGGTGTTGCCAGGGTTGGAGGATTTGAGCTGTAGGGAGAGACTGAATAGGCTTAGCCTGTTTTCCCTGGAGCATCAGATGCTGAGAGGTGACCTTTACAAAATCATAAGGGACATGGATAGAATAACTAGACAAGGTCTTTTCCCCAAGGTGGGGGAGTTCAGAACTAGAGGGCTTAGGTTTAGGGTGAGAGGGGAAAGATATAAAAGGGACCTGAGGGGCAAAGGATGGTCTGTGTATGAAATGAGCTACCAGAGGAGGTGGCGGAGACTGGGTCAATTATAGCATTTAATAGGTATCTGGATGGATACACGATTAGGACGGGTTTAGAGGGATATGGGTCAAATTCTGGCAAATGGGACTAGATTAATTTAGGATATCTTGTTGGTATGGACAAGTTGCACTGAGGAGACTGTTTCCATGCTGTATGGTTCTATGACTCTATGAGTATTATGGTCTTGACCCCAGGTTTAACTAATGATGGTGCACTTGGCACCTAGTCCCAGCCTCACTGGATATACTGGGTGCAAGATGGTAACAGCTGTCAGAGAAAGTCAAGAAGGTAAATTAGTTTTTTATTAAAAAGAGTTCATTTTGATCTTAGGGAAACCAGGAATGCCTCTCAAGGATTTACAAGGTAGCATAGGACTTCCATCCCACAATCACAATAAGAGAAGGTTAAGTTGGCAAATATAAACTGCAAGCAGGCATTAACATACTTACTTCTGGTTTATTAATAGTGAGATTGTGTGTCCAAGAAGCCGACACTGGAGAGGAATAATATTTAAATGAGGTTCCATCCCTCAGATTTTGACAGCCATTTAAGTTTGATGCTGGATTTCCAGGATTGTCACTGCTCTGGATGGACAACAGCCAAAAGGAAATAGGAGCAGCCAGATTCAGCAGGTGAATGCTTTTTGTGCATTTCTGATGGACTGGCAGGAGCATGAGTTCTCAACAGCTGTTCAATTTGATGCACGGTTGTCCTGTCTCCCAACTTTCTTAAAATAATGTGTAATCTTCCGATATTCCTTCCATCTGCTTACCATTATCTTCCCCTCCCTCCGTCCTGCTGGGCTCTGAGCCCATACCAGCCATGCCCCAACATTCACTCATTGGCAGTGACTATCCCCATCAATTCTTTACTGCAGTCTTGAATGGCTGATTTTCTTGTAGAGCAAATTCCTGTAGTCAACTGGTGGACAGGAAATGGAGTTTTAAAACCGCAATGTGTGAATGTCACAAGGATCTCTGTGTTCCTGGCATTTATACACAGCCAGCTGACTCTGGTCAGTTAAACAGTTAGCACAGGTGACCAGCTATTGTATTAACATTCAAAACATACCTTGCAAGATCCTTGACTGTCTGGTCTGAGCTGATGACTTTTCTGTTGGATGACACCTTGTCTAACTTTGATGCATTCACCCCCTACATCGTGTTTGTAGCAAGCAAAATGTACAAAATCCATCAGCAGTCATACCCTCATCTTTTATAGTCTAAAAGCCATATATTACTTAGCCTTGGAGATCAACTTAGGAATGACTTTGGATTTCGAAGGAGTAAAATACCCAATACTTACAAACCTGGAAACCTAATAGGGGCCATTTGGTGTATCTTGATTATTTTGATCTAATTATTTGCAGATTTAAAACTGGTCAACTACATATTATTGAAAAATGTACATATTATGAAATCAAGAGAAGGAAAGGTAAATTATATAATTTTGAAACAAACAAACTAAGTCTGGGACAAAATAACACAAAAAAATTATGTTGCTTTGTTACTGCTCAGATTGTCATAGAGTCATAGAGTCATAGAGATGTACAGCATGGAAACAGACCCTTCGGTCCAACTCGTCCATGCCGACCAGATATCCCAACCCAATCTAGTCCCACCTGCCAGCATCCGGCCCATATCCCTCCAAACCCTTCCTATTCATATACCCATCCAAATGCCTCTTAAATGTTGCAATTGTACCAGCCTCCACCACATCCTCTGGCAGCTTATTCCATACACATACCACCCTCTGCATGAAAAAGTTGCCCCTTAGGTCTCTTTTATATCTTTCCCCTCTCACCCTAAACCTATGCCCTCTAGTTCTGGACTCCCCAACGCCAGGGAAAAGACTTTGCCTATTTATCCTATCCATGCCCCTCATAATTTTGTAAACCTCTATAAGATCACCCCTCAGCCTCCGATGCTCCAGGGAAAACAGCCCCAGCCTGTTCAGCCTCTCCCTGTAGCTCAGGTCCTCCAACCCTGGCAACATCCTTGTAAATCTTTTCTGAACCCTTTCAAGTTTCACAACATTTTTCCGATAGGAAGAAGACCAGAATTGCATGCAATATTCCAACAGTGGCCTAACTAATGACCTGTACAGCCGCAACATGACCTCCCAACTCCTGTACTCAATACTCTGACCAATAAAGGAAAGCATACCAAACACCTACTCAACACACACCCAATTGTCATTGGGTATTTTGAAATAAATGGGTCAAGCAATGGATCAAGTTGTCCAAGCTATTTAATATTCCAGAACATTTCCTGTAGGCTCTAACTTTACCCCAAGTATCCTGCAGTTTTATAATATCCCACAAGAATTCCCTGTTGAGCAGCTTTTATTTTGTAATGATTGTTTAAAATTTCAAGAAGATTAAGAGAGCAGTTAATAAATTGTATAGTCTCCCAGGCTTTGTTAATAGGGACATGAAATGCAACACCAAGGATGTTATATTGAAGCCTATGTAGAAGGCACAAATTCATCCTTAATGTGAGTATTATACACCAATCCTAGGCCACACTTTAAGAAGGATGTGAAAGCATTTGAATGAGTGCAGAACAGAATCACAGGAATGGTTTCAAGGATGAGGAATTTTGGTTATGAAGATAGATTGGAGAAGAGCAGGCTGAGAGGAGATCTGATTCAAGTATTCAAATCATAAGATGTCAGGATAGGGTAGATAGGGAAAAGAAATTCCCACTCATGAAATAATCAAGAGTGACAGGACAATAAATTTAATTTGTAAAAGAGACAGGAGTGATATGAAGAAAAACTTTTTCATGCAAACGCTTAGTACCTACCTTAGAGTGTAGTGGAAGCAAGTTCAATTGAGGATTTCAAAAGGGAATTAGATGGTGATTTGAAAAGGAACAGTATATAGGGTTACAGGGAGTAGGCAAAAAAGTGGCAGTAAGTGAGATGGTCATTTACAGAAATGGTGCAGACATGTTGGAACTGAATGGCCTCCTTTTGTGCATTAGCAATTCTGTGTTTCTGTAATCTTTAAAGAGTTACAATCTTCATGATTATTATTCTGTGGTACATTTGCCTGTGGTGAAATTTATAAACAATTCTGATTTAATTAGTTGCCAAATATGTAGATTGTAGAATTGCTGGATAACTTTGATGGCAAATTCTTTTGTTTGTAAATGCAAAACTATTGGTTTATATGGATAGGTCAAAGGATTAACCTGGTTCAGATTGTATTAAATTGAAAACAAGAAAGAACACCTTACATGTGCATTGCTGAGGATTTCAAAGAGGCAGAAATTTTTCTGGATCAATTTCTTACATTTCTTTTAGCTTCTCCAAAATGATCATGTATATCCTGTTTATTTAACCATGTTATTGATGCTGGAAATATCCACAGAATTTGCTTCTTCTACAGCCTATGTGCTGCAAAAAGATAAATGGCTCAACATTGTCTGGGAAGGGAAGAAGTATCAGGTTAACCTGGGATTATAAATTGTTTAATTCTTGAGGAAAGTGGAGCTGCTGGGTTTTTGATTATATTTGGGTTGATGCTAAAACTCAGTGAGAGGTATTTCCATTAACCATCATCCTTGAAATCCTGAACCTTATCAGTGCATCTTACAGTACAGGAGCTTAATAGCAACTATTGTCAGGTGGAGATGGATCCAATAAGCAAGGTAGAACTGCTCTTGTAGCAAAATATGACTTGTATCATTTAAGGTCAGGTCATTTGAGCTTAAAATGCCTTGGGGAGATTTGAAATATTAATGGAATAGTTCTTAAAGGGCCTTAAGAGGAGCAAGCTGTTTAGTCGGTTTGCTATTATTTTCTCAAAATTTTGAACAGCAGGATTTAAAACAAATCCCTGCAACAGTAAAATATACCAGCAGCTGCTTCTTAAAAGGTATATACAATTATTCTGTCATGTTGTACAGTTGCTGCATTACCCCTGTGTGATTCCTCAAGTCTCTGAAAATGGGGTAATAAAAAGAGCTTCTTGGATAATGGGATAATATTACAGTTTTGTGCCAGACAACTCAGTAATTGTATAAGCCTTGAATGTACTGAAGAAAAGTGTCTGAGTTAAAAGTGGACCCAGGGGATGGCAATACTTTTAAGGTCCTTGAAAGTGAATTAATTGAGAACTTCAGTAATGGGACATCCTGATTATAAGTAGTCTTTTGTCATTCAAACTGAAACTAGCATATGTGATTTGGGAGATGTTCTCTGGCAGAATCAAAATAATAAAGAGAAGATTTTAACTTATGTTTGTAAGACTTTAACAATCTCAGAAATAAATTACAAGACAGCAATAGAAATACTGTTGCTGTTACTTGTGAGCATCAGAAAAACGTATACTTTTGGTATCTTTCATTGGCCACTGAAATAACTCCTCAAAGGCCTGTCAGCAAGTCACCCTTTATTTACAGATGGAGAGTCCTTGAGACTAATCCAGCTCCCTCAGAACCATTTCTCATTGTGAACAGGATGTCTTACATGCCTGTTCTTATCTGTCAGCCAGAGTTCCCTGTTTGGACCAGATTAACAGTGCCAACCAGGGAACTCATATTCCATAATGTCTATTGGCTGACCTCATTACAATTACAACACCCTCCCCTCTCTGAATCCAAGGATATAGACCAGTTCTTTTTTTGTGTGTGGCTCCTCCTGGGGCATTTCTGCACCAGGCCAGGTTCCTCCAACTCTCCCTCTGATACAAGTAGCATGTAATACACAGTAGCTCATGTCTTGCACTCAGAGTGTCTCGAAAGAAATTCATTCTGTTCTTCAGTCAAGGTGGCAACATCCACCTACAGGTTCCAGAACAGTCAGAAAGGCTGTTGAGGACCCAGCCACATTTTTCTCCAGCATCATTTGCAAGTTTGCAGCTTTCATCTGGTCCACATGCTTGTTCAGGACTGTTGCACCTACCTGACCTTTATATGTCACTGAACCTGACCTCATATCAACCAGACGTCTCACCCATGCAGGGCCATTCCTGTTGTTCCTACACCAAACATTGTCCCCGAAATTAAACTGTCTCTCTCATTTAGCTGAGTCTTGTGTCCGGCATTGGAATTCCTGATACCGTTTCGCTCTTCTCCCCAGGCCTGGGAAGAGCAGATTTAACCTGGTGCAGAATCTTCCTCCCATTTGCAACTCTGCTGGAGCTATCTCTGTAGTTATTTGTATTACCTCTTAGACTAAGGGATCTTCAGCCATAACTTAAAGGATGCCAGCTCCTCTGTTTTGCCTTGCTGTTTAATGCAGAGAAAGAAGCAGGCAACTTGCCACTGTTTGGAACACTGAACAGTCAATGGGGGGGCAAATTGCTCTATGTCACTGAGCTAAGTCAGTGTTACACCTACAGCATGTGCCAGAACCTTGGTTAAAATATCACCACAACAGATGGTGAAATTTGAATTCAAATAAATTCTGAAATTAAAGTACAGCTACAACACTAGTATCTACCTGATAATCTCCAAATCAGTTGACATCCTGACTTGGAAATTCATCACTGTTCCTGTGCTGTTGAGTCAAAATCCTAGAGTTCTGTCCCTAACAGCATTGGGAATTATAGTCCAGGATTCTCTCAAGGTAAACTTACAGGTTGAGTCATTAGTTAGGAAGGCAAATTATGGCATTCATTTTGAGAGGACCTGAATGTAAAAGGGATGTTCTTCTGATGCTGTATAAGGAGTATTGTGCACAGATTTTAGCTGAATGACCTAATTTCTGTTCTATGTCTTATGGTCTTACAATGGGTCTACTTACAGCAGTGATTTTAGAAACCAGCTCACCACCAGCTTCACAACAAGGGATGGGCAACAAATGCTGGCCCAAACAGTGAAACCCACACTCCATGAACAATTTGAAAAAGCTTAACTGCACAATAAAAGGGCAAAACTCTAGCAATACATGCACAGTGGGGTACTGTTTTGCTGTTTGAAGGTGGAGTATTGTTGCAACTTTATAGGTCATTCATGCACTCATTCTGTAATGCCACACATTTCCATCAAATTGCATTGCATGAAAAGCTCATTCTTTGGGCAATCATGAACTTTACAAATGGTGGCCTCAAGAAATAATGACCACCAAAATAATGCATCAAAAGACCCATCATCATGTCAAATATGCAATGTTATGCAGGCACATGTTTACCCGCAACAATCAACCACACCGCCCTGTGGCCCAACATTTCAACTCTCCCTCCCTCTCTGCAGAGGACATGGAGGTCCTGGGCCTCCTTTACCGCCGCTCCCTCACCACCAGAAGCCTGAAGGAAGAATGCCTCATCTTCCGTCTCAGAACACTTCAACCCCAGGGCATCAATGTGGACTTCACCAGTTTCCTCAATTCCCCTTCCCCCACCTCACCCCAGTTCCAAACTTCCAGCTCAGCACTGTCCCCATGACTTGTCCTACCTGCCTACCTTCTTTTCCACCTATCCACTCCACCCTCCCACCCCCGACCTATCACCTTCATCCCCTCCCTTGCTTACCTATTTTATTCTATGCTACTTTCTTCTCCACCCCCACCCTCCTCTCACTTATCTCTCCACCCTTCAGGCTCTCTGCCTGTATTTCTGATGAAGGGCTTTTGCCAGAAACATCAATTTTACTGCTCCTCGGATGCTGCCTGAACTACTGTGCTCTTCCAGCACCACTAATCCAGAATGTGGTTTCCAGCATCTGCAGTCATTGTTTTTACCTACATGTTTCACCTGGACTTGCCATTTCTGTATTGCTTTTTATACCTATCACTGAAGCAAAACACTTCAGAGTTGCATCATTTCACGCTAACTGTAAGTGTGTGATGACATGTTCTATGATGTTGAAGGGTGATTTTTCTATGGCAGGGGGTTGCAATCACAGTGAAGAAGTGCCTGTATTTAACTTAAGCAAAGCAGCATTAATGCTATGATTCTGCAGCATACATTTCCAATAAGGTTATGCCGCTCAAAACTGTTTCTCTGTGTATTATATTGGCCTCCTTATGAAAATGAAGCTTCCATGGCATGAGGTGGAAGGTCATAAGACACCATTTCATTGTGATTGATGTGAGAAATCAGGAGATTCATTATTGGTATAGTGTTCTATTTCCAATATGCCATCCAGTTTATCTGATTACTCACCTGAGGTGAAACCAGCGCTCAGAGGATGTTTTGTGAATTTGCTGACCATTATATATCACTATCGAAGAAGACATTAATGACAACATCAACACTAAGGCCAATAAGAACTGAAACGTCCAACAGCTGCTGCACAGTCTCCAGAGGGAGTACCAGCAGGTGAGGATGCCCCAAAGAGAAGGATGAAATTGATGTAATATGGTGCCATACAGTGAAATGTCCACTCCCTTTGACTGATCACTGCTGACTGACAATGCTTTGAATTGCATCTGGAAGAAAAAGGCAGCAAGACAGAAATACAGTGAGCCTATAAATTCTTAATGATGCTGCAATGCACAAAATGACAAGGCAGAGATACAGTGAGCATCCAAATAAGCCCAAATGAGTGAGCATTAAGAAAGCAAGCCTAAAGCCTTGAGATGCACCTACTCTGATGACTGAGTTGAGTGCTTGTCCCTGTACACAATATGGTCTGTCAACAGTATTGTAATGAAAAGTATTGGTGAGCTCAAAGTGCTGAATTATATTAAAAGTGAGTCTGAGATATGCCATGGGTGGGGGGTGGAGGTAGCACAGTGGCTCAGTGGTTAGGTAAATGTAGAGTAATAGGGTAGGGGTTTGGGTGGGATACTCTTCAGTATGTGGTCTTGGTGTGGTCTTGGGCCAAAGGGCCTGTTTCCATATTGTAGGGATTCTATGATAATGTGCTGAGGCTGGTGCATATCTGATGCCAATCTCTATGGACAGGAATTGTAGGTGATCATTGCCCATGGAGCATGTCCTGACCTGTTGGGGAATGCTGATCAAGATGAACTCCCAAAGAAGCAATTGGCAATATGCAGCTCCCAGGCATCTTCCCAGATGTTCATGTCAGGATTAGTTGATGTCTGGTTTCTCTCCAGAAGACCATAAGATGCTGGAGTAAAAGCAGGCCCTTCAGCCCATCAAGTGTGCATTGTTATTCAATGAGATCATGGCTGATCTGATAATCCTCAACTCCATTTTCCTGTTTTTCCAGATAACCTTTGATTCACTTGTGATCAAAAATCTGTATGTTTCAGCCTTGAATGTACTTAATAAACCATCCCTCACAGAAAGGAATATGAGGTGAAATTAGAAAACAATGGGGTGTTAATGTACACAACGTAGCCCCTCATTTTTCACTCATGAGATTCTCATCTTCCTGTTAACACTTGGGATGGAAAATTAGAGGTTCCTTTCTCATTTTTTCAGAATTACTATATTTTTCCAACTGACTTGCCATTGCCTCCATCATTGAGGGGGTTGGGGAAACACCACCTTATGTGTTGTCCTGGTGTTCTCACAAACAATAGATGTTCAATGCCGGACAGCGAGAACAGGCACAATGCTGGCACTGCCACTGAGGTCATGGCCCATCGATCTTCAGCTACAAACTATGAATCTTCCCTCTGAAAATACTGGAATCCTCCAAGCCTCAGACACCCTGAAGGTAGTTCCCAAGATCGTGTCAGACATAGGGCATCATGTCCAGTTGCCTGCTTTTATCTCATAAACAGGTATCGTTGTAACTGGCACATGGTTCTTCTAGGATCTTCATTGTACAGATTTGCTGCTACCAGCCCTTCTTGTAATAGGGTTTAATTGTATTAATCGTGGAATAATTAGCCACTAATAACTCTTCAGCAGAAGAGGCCAGACTTGAGTCCAAAAAACAATTTATTACACAATACTAAAATAACAGAATCATTAGCTTAAGAATTGTTAACTAGGTAAGAGAAATTGCTGTATCCCAAGATAGTAATTAGGCCTGTGCTATTAGCTATGGACAGTAAAGCTAACAACAAACTGATTAGCTCCTCCCAGAGACAAGCATTTATCTATCAATGAAAAAAGCTATTCCAAAGCTTCAGAGTTAATCCTTTAAGTCTGTCTTATTCAACATCACACCCACACCTCCCCCCAACCCCAGCACCACCGCCACAAGCTATTTTTTTCTTCTTTAATCCATTCATTGCATAATAGCCTGAACAAGTATATCAACTTTATCACTATCTCTTTTCTCTGAAATCTCTGGTTTTATAAATTCTTCTTGACTTGAATGAGTAGGTCATCATTCACCGGGAATCATCTATTCAGATCTTACATTTTGTCATTCTGCACCACTGCTAGTCCTTTGTTTCTTAAATACCTTTTGCCAAAGATTGTTGTTCGCGTTGGTGTTGGTGTTGGTGTTGGTGTTGCCATTGCCGATGGACTGTTATCCTGTGTGGAGAATCTTTAATTTACTCAAAGCGTGTAACAGACGACAGCGATGTTGCCGAAGGAAGTAATCTTATTTTGGCTTTAACCTTCAGGTAGATTTAGGTGAAGATCTTCTGCTGTGACACATTTTCTTTGAGCTGATATCAACATTTTGTTTGGTCTTGTCATTGTCAGAGACACTGGCTTTGCAACATTGACAATCTCTTTTCAGATGGTGTGTTCTGGACTGATTGCACTCAGAGTTTATCAGTAATTTCAGATGGTCAAATCCCAAAGGCTTTTCATGGGTGAAGAAAAGTAAACAGTTTTTCAACCCAGTGAAATTGCTTCTGTGTTGGTAATGTAAAACAGTTATTCCATACCAATGTAACTGATCTCAATTGGTGTGTGCTTCTTTGCAGATTCAACTCAGCATTTCTTTGAGACCAATCATGTCTCTTGCTTTCTGTATGATTCTAAAGCCTCTTGCCTTCAACTTTCTTCAAAAATGTTTTCTCTGCATTCTAAATTGTAAACGGTTGTTTTTTTGTAAAGGTATGTCTTCAATTAAGCTTTGAAAATATTTTTTAATTGTTTAAAGGTGCAAAAATTCTTTAAACCGTCAACCCTTCTTTTGGTGTGTTGGGGCCATCTCTGCTCCTTCCCCAATTTATTCACACATTTTTAACAGAAATAAATAGCAAAAGGATAAATATTTTTCATTCTACAACTGATTCCAAATGGTTCCAAATGATTAATTTCTATAACATATTCTGCTGTCACCTCTGAGGCTCTAATCTTTTGAATCATGTTGCCTGTTGGAAGATTTTTTTAAAAGAATTCCACCATTTTAAAGATATTTTCTGCATGTTATAGAACAACAAAGAATTATTCATTTCAATAAAAGTAATGAATTTTGCCTTTCTTCAACTTCCCAGCCCAGATTGTGCTGTTGTAAGTATTTTGATCCTTTCCTCGTGGTGAACAACTTGGATCTGGAATCTAACGGCAGTTGCTTTTTTACCAGATCTCAGCTCCCTTGCAGTTTTAGTGAGACTCTTTCTAGTCCTCACTAGACTTCCATTACTTATTTCTCTGGCGTTGGATGTTTTAAGCTTATAAACAAAGGCTGCTTCCTGAAAAAGGTTTTCCCACCCAAACTGACTGAGTGACATCATTCCTCTTAAAGCTGCTGGTTGGTTGGCTATATCTATTTTTACAGCTGACATGCTCTAAAAGAAGGAACTCATTTTTTGACTCCAGAAATTTTATTTCTTTCTTCTCTTTGGATGGTGCCCTGTTGATTATTTCATATTTTAATTGATTAATTGCTTCATATTTGAAGACAGAAATCCACACCACAGTGCAATGTTGTAAAAGAATTTTGTATCTGACACTTGGTTCTGCTGGGATAATCTTTGGTAGATTTCCTGCCACCAATTCCTTAAGTAATACTAGTGTATAGGTTTTATTAATAGTATGTGGTGAAGGATTGGTCAGTGCAGCAAAAGAGGAAGATGTTTTAGTAACAAGCTGGAGCTTATTATATAACAGCAAGACAACTTTAACTTAGCTGTACCATGGAAGAGTCATTGGTCTTGAAACATTGGCTTTGTTTCTGTCTCCACAGATGCTGGGTTTTTTGATCAGTTTCTATTTTTATTTAACATTAGTTTAAGGCTGGCAAACTACATTCACACGAGTAAAAGCCAATGTTAAAAAATAGTACTATTTTCTTAGACTGTCATAAACACAGCAGTGTAAACATTCCATCAATTAACACTGCAAGTATCCTGCAAGGCACTGAATGACACATTTCTTTGGAATTGATATACAGTACAGAGGTCACTCTTCCAAATGACTTTTTTTTAAAAATTGCCTTCACAGAATCAAATCCAAAATCAATCTGCCTGTACTATGAAAATACATGCCAATGCCACAGTACATTGCAGGATGCAATGGCTCTGAAGTCAACAAATCACTCAGCCTGGCTTTCAGCATCAATTCAGAATATAAAAAGCTGTCTCTTTAAAAGTGCCTATTGCAGGGGTGTATGGTTGGCTAGGATGTTCCATGCAGAAAAAAGGCAGAGACATGGAAATTCAGTGTTGTGATGATTTTAGCGCTAATGTTTCCCACCCAGACCCTTTGTTGCCAAGTCATCTTGCAGTATCACATAATGGGCATTGACAGAGCTGAATGAGTAAGAAGAATCCTAATCTCTTTCTAAAAATCTACTGTTATTTACAATTCACATTTAATATGGTATGGACCAGACCAGACCCCTTCAAAATATATTAAGGTGGCAGCCAAGACCCTAACTTTGTCTTAATTTAAAAGTACACGTCCGGTGCTGTGTTCCAGATGCAATTCGATTGGTTAAGCTACTTGATGCTAAGCAAAATACAATTTATCCAAACACAATAATTAAAATACAACAAAAAAAAAGAAGAACTTGGAATAACTTAGCTCTACTCGAAAACTTAACAGAATAATAGATACAGTAACTACTACTAATTTACTGTTCCAACATAGTAACATCCCATAAACACAGCCTTGGCAGAAAGGCAATTCAGAAAATGAACCAGTCTGACATGTAATCTAGCAGCCCAAGATGGGAATCCCCAGTTTTTGGCTAAAATTCAGAGATGGTAAAGTAGCTTCCACTTCTTCAAGACCCCCAACAGCAACTGTTGCTGAAAACTAAAAGCTAAAAATCCCTGGTTCTTCGGGTGTGAGCTTGACCACACCAATTCAGGCTGCTTCTATTATTACAGCCTTTAAAAGAAAATCTAAGGCTTTTCCAAGTTGTTTATCTTCTCATAGACTGCTTGTCTCCTGATATCCATGTATCTCTCTTTCTCTAATAAAGGAATATGAAGCTAGCTGTTTGGTCAATATTAGATGAGTAGATAATATTAATTCTATTCCTAAGATTTATCATAGTGTAGCAATTGGTGGTAGGTTTTAAAAATGAAGTAATTGAATAAAACAATTATTTAGTTAATTAAACCACATTAGGATGGCATAACAGGTTATGTGTCTCAACTGTAGCATGTGGTGAGCCCCTGGATACTGATGTAATCCAGGGCAAATACATCTGCAATAATGTAGTTTGTAGTTTGAGTACCTCCAATTCAGTGATTCAGCTGAAATGGTGAGTTGCAGACACTGTGTTACATCAGGGAGTGTTAGTTACCTGGATCTTTTATACCAGGGGGGAAACACATCCCTTATTATGGAGTTTCTGAATTGAGCAATGGGGAATATGGCAGCAGTTAAAGCAACCCTTAGTACAGGAGGTAAGAACCGCAGTTTTTACATTTGTCCAACAGTTTCTCAGTTTGCTTGAATGAGAGTGAGGTCTGAAAAGTCAGTGGGCTAACTTACCATAGCACCATTGTACAAGAACATTGAGGTGGGGGTGGAGATAAAAGGAATGTATTTGTAAGGGGTGTTATAGAAAGAGATATTGACACTTATCTCTGTGGCAACAAGTGAGAGAAAAGGCGATGTTCTATAGCTGTGCGAGGATTTGGGATACCTGCTCAGGGCTGAAGAGGAACTTGTAGCAGAAGCAGCAAGGTCCAGTCATCATGATCCATGTAGGCATCAACAATATAGGAATGATGTAATAGGACGTTCTTCACAGTCAGTATTTGGATTTATGAATTTTAACAAGTAACATATGGGTTTTCTGTCTATCTGAAAGGGGTTCACTATTAATTATTTAGTTGTTAATGACTTAATCTAATTATTAAGTTATTTAAGTATTTCGGTAACCATGATGACTTATTTTAAAACACTGCTATTGAGAGATTTGTTGGAGAGTAATGGGATTTTATTTACAATGTCATGCATAAGGCATACGGATTCTGGAACTTGTTTTCTTGGATATGGGGATACACCCATAGCTGGAAAAAAAAGCTTCTTGGTTCCAATTTGGGCAGTTTTGTTAAAGCTTGATGTGTGTAGTAGTTGTTCCTGAGAAAAGGAAGTAGTTTAGGACCATTTAGAAAGACATTTACCTCTGCATAAGGGGCTAAATGTAAAAGTTCCAGGCCAGAAGTGTTTGGTTAAAATCCTGAAGTCGTTTTATGAAGCTGGGAATGTCTAGGCTTAGTTATATGATGAACGAAGAAAGAAGCTGTTAGGTTCACACAATAAAGGACTGAAGCTATGGCTAAATCATGCCCTTTGTAGAATAGATAATGAATTCTCTCTGGTATTTGAGAATTTTAATGGAATGCTGTTGGGATTAATGGAATTGTATTCTTATGTGATTGAAAGCTTTAAGTATTTATTTATATATAAATATTTTTGGTTTATTCTATTTTAGCTTAATTTCTTTTGCATAAGAAACTTCTGCAAAATCCAAATCTGCAGCATTCCGTGTTTATGTTTCAATGTCAGACCAAAAGAAAACCTGATCTATTAAACCAGATTTCAGTATGGGATTGGATCTGTCCAGTAATAGTATCAACTTGGCTCATTGCATTAAACACCAAATCGGGAAGAAGAACTACAGCGGTAATAATCTCTCAATTATTACCTCAGCCATGTGCAAATTGACATGGAGACAACAAAGTTAGAGAAACAAATACAGAGGAACCTCAATTATCTAAATGAAATAGGCGGGTACTATTTTGTTCGGATAATTGATTATTCGGTTATTTGATTTAATGACTTCCCTCTGGGGTTCGGAGTTTTCTGTTAAGCCTACTCCCCGTTCAGGAGACTAGGCAGCAGCACACTGCGTGTGAGCCCCCGCTTCTCCCATTCCGGTCCCTTCCCACTCTCAACCTCGTCCAACACCACCCCCGTCTGTTCCCCCGTCCAATACTGCCCCCTGTCCATGCTACCTGCCGCCCCACCCTAATTCAGCGATCCCCCTCCTCCCCAAACTGCCTCCCCAAAATTTGGATAATTAATATTCGGATAATTGAAGTTCCTCTGTATATATAACTTTTAAATGCAATTAACTGCTGCTTTCTGAGTTAAACGCACAGAAATAACATACAATTTTCTAACAAGAACTTGAAGTTATCCTGAGAATGTGAATTGAAAGGAGTTTTGGGATTTACATATTAATAAACCAAAACTAGCAAAATCCTTCTAAAAGATGAAAGACTTAATCTAAGTTTGTTTAGTATAGTTCAGCTGCATGACACTGTAGCCTTTTGCTATAAATTCTGTGTCTTATGGTCCTGCTCCACAACCACCTGATGAAGAAGCAGCGATTCAAAAGCTAGTGCTTCCAAATAAACCTGTTGGACTGTAAGCTGGTGTTGAGTGATTTTTAACTTTATTCTGATGAAGTCACACTGGAATCTGTTTTCTCTCTCCACAGATGCTGCCAAAATTGCTGAGCTTCTCCAGCACTTCCTGTATTCCCTTTTGTAATTCTTTGATGTACTGGACGCTAACCTTTTGCAATTCATGCAGCAGAACACTTCAGTCCCTCTGTATCTCAGAGCTCTGAAATATCTCACCATTCAGATAATATGTTTCTTTTTCATTCGTCTTGCTGAAATGATAAGTTTCCCATTTTCCTGAATTATACTTAATTTGCAAGGTCTTTGCCCACTTAGTTACACAATCTACATGCTTTCATAATTTCCTTATGACCTCTTTCCAACTTACTTTCAATCTATCCATGTCCTCTGCAAATTTGGCAATGATACTTTTGGTTCCTTCATCCAAATGATTTACATAAATCATGAAAAGTTGAGGTCCCAGCATTGATCCCTGTAGTAGATCAGTCGTTATCTCTTACCAATCAGAAAATGGCCCATTTTGTCTGTTTCTTGTTTCTGTTAGTTGGATGATCTTTTATCTATGGCAATATGTTTTCACCTACATCATTAATTTTTGTTTCCTGTGATAACCTTTGATGTGGCCTTCTGGTATCTCAGTACAGCACATCAACCAGTTCCCCTTTCTTCAAACACATACTACTTCCATAAAGAACTTCAATAAAATTGTTAAACATGATTTCCTTTTGAGAAAACCATGCTGACTGTACCTGATTAGCTTGAATTTTTAAGTGCCTTGCTATAATGTCTTTAACAATAGCTCATGGCACCTTCCCTAATTTAAACTAACTGCCATGTAGTTTCCTGCTTTCTCTCTCTCTCTCTCCCCTTTTGCAAGAAACATTTGCTATTTTCCAACTAATCAAAGGTTTCCAGAATCTAGGAAATTTTGGAAAATTAACAAAAATACATCAACTATGCCACCAATTACTTCTTTCAAGAATATAGGTTAAAGTTCATCAGGACCCATTTGGGCAGCATGGTGGCACAGTGGTTAGCACTGCTGCCTCACAGCGCCAGAGACCCGGGTTCAATTCCCGCCTCAGGCAACTGACTGTGTGGAGTTTGCACGTTCTCCCCGTGTCTGCGTGGGTTTGCTCCGGTTTCCTCCCACAGTCCAAAAATGTGCGGGTCAGGTGAATTGGCCATGCTAAATTGTCTGTAGTGTAGGTTAGGGGTATGGGTGGGTTGCGCTTCGGCGGGGCGGTGTGGACTTGTTGGGCTGAAGGGTCTAATCAAGACCCAGGAATTTGTCAGATTGCAACTCCAATAAATTTTTTAGTTCCACTTCCCTGGTGACTACAATTTTCTTGTGTTCCTCCCTCCCTTCCATTTCCTGATTTACCATTATTTTTGGGATATTACTCATTTTCTCTATAATGAAGACCAAATGCAAAGTACCTGTTGATTTGACTACCTATTCCTTACTTTCCATTATTCATTCCTCAGCCTCTCTTTCGAAAGGGCCAACACTCTCTTTTTTAACTCATTTCTTTTAAAATTGTCTATAAAAGCTCTTACTATTTATACTTCTAGCTTCCTGTCTAATTTCAATCTAATTTTCTTTTCCTTTTCATTAATCTTTTCGTCATTCTTTCTTCTTTTTTATATTCTGACCAATCTGCTGACCTATCACCAGTCTGAGCACAATAATCTGCTTTTTCTTTAAGTTTAAAACTGTACTAACCTTAAATGGTGTTTCGTTCTCTTCTAAATTTCATTCCTTATTGGAAAGAATAGATTATGTATACTCTGAACTATCTTCTTAAATTTCTTCCACTGCAACTTACTGATCTATTTCTTAACCTAATTTGGGAGGTCACTTGTGCTATTTCTGCTTTTATTCTCTCATAATTGCTATTACTTACGTTCAAAACACAAGTCTTTGAGTTTCTCTTCTCTCCCTCAAAGTGAATGTAAAATTCAATTATAATATGTTTTCTGGTACCTAGGTGCTCTTTCATTCTCAGATCATTAGTTAAGTCTACCTAATTGAACAGTACGAGGCTTAGAAAGGTCTGCCCGCTGATTGGCTCTGGAATGGGTTATTCTAGGAAACTACCCTCAAAACATCCTCATGTAGGCTACCTTTGTCAATCCCAGTCTTGTGATCTGCACGTAGATTAAAATCCTTCTTAATTATTTCCATCCCTTTCCGACAAGGTCCCACTGTTTCTTCCTTCACACTCCACCCTAATGTATGGTTACTCTTGGGGTCTTGTACCTCACAAGTGATTTCTGCTTTTGTCATTTTTCGTTTCTAAACAAATTACTTCTACATTGTGGTTTTCTGAACATAGGTCATCCTTCTGTATTGTGCTAATATCATCATTAATTGATTCACCTCTCTGCCTTTTCACAGTTCCCTGCCCTTTCTAATAAAATATACCCTCAATGTTCAGGTCTTTATCTATGTAATGCTCCAGCCATGTGTCTGTAGTGGCTATCAGAGCATACTTAGTAAGTTTTATTTACACAATCAGTTCATTTGTTTTGTTTCAAATGCTACATGCATTCAAGTACAGAATCTTTAGTTTTGCGTTTTACTACTTTGGTAACCTCTAGCTTTGTTGAATTGCTCTTAGATTTGTACTGCTTATCCCTTTCTGTCACAATCTGTTTATCTTTTTCGGTATTTCTCTTTCTCTCTTGCCTTGTCTTTAATCGTTAATTCATTACATCTTCCTAAATTTGTCCCTTGTCTTCACTATTTAATTTAAAAACCTATAAGTGTCCATTGTTAAGTGGCTCACTAGAACACTGGCCTCAGCAATGTCCAGGTGTAGACCACTCTCACGGTACAATCTCAACTTTTCCCAGTACTGCTGCCAGGATATCACATATGGGAACTCACTACTGCACAGTCTTTGAACCATGTACAGAGGAATCTTGATTATCTGAATATTAATTATCTGAAGAAGATCTCAAGGTCCTGATTGAAACATTACATCAAAGAGATATTTCCAATACTGATTGCGTCTTTTGTTTACAATGATTAAAAATGAATTTGGCTTACTAAAATGCTGCCGGGAACAGTCTTGGACATTGATGGGAGCCTAGGCACCGTCTCCAAATGACTGACCGCCTACCCTCTCTTTCTCTCCCTCCCCACACGTTCCCTGGAGTTCTACACAGGGGTGTACCCTAAACTCCCTTCCCCAGATAATCTCTCCAACATTGTCCAGTACAGAGCAAACGTGGAATTTGTCAAAAAGTTGCAGTAAAAAGTTGTGTGTGAGAGTGTGTGTGTGCGCACTATTTTGAGACTCACCTCCCATAGGCAGCAGTGAGTGTCAGCAGGGAATTTAGTCATAGGAGTTTTACTGCTGGTGGCCAGTCCTGCTGCCCTGAAGGGGTGGAGTGGGGGGTGCAGACGGGGTCTGACGGGGTAGCGGCTGGGTCAGATGTGGGGTGAGGGTGCGGAAGGAGTGGGGGGGCGGTGGGTGGGGGTGGACGGGTTTGGGGGGGGTGGGGTTGGGAGGGTGGAGGGGTGGACAGGGATGGGGGCAGGGGCAGGGATTGATGGGGATGCAGGGGCTCACTCGCGATGTGCTGCTGCCTAGTCTCCTGAATGGGGAGCAGACTTAGCAAGTGCTCGTTGTGTCAATCCCATTGAACTGATGGGGTGGGGCAGTGCAGGAGGCTTCAGCAATGCTGCAGGACCCTTATACACAAGTGTGTGTCTGCTCAGAATCAAACCCTGAACCAGAGAGAGGGAGCAAGGCAAACTGAGTGAGGAAAAAGGAAACTTCATAAAACACCTAGCCCCTGAGAGCCATTGAAACATTTAACCGAATAATCAATTATCCGAACGAAATACTGCCCGCCCATCTTGTTTGGATAATCGAGGTTCCTCTGTATACAATTACCTTTTTAAAGACCACCAGCTAACTTCCTGTTGCTTGCTTGCAGCATGTCCTCCTTAATTTCCCCCACATTTCCCCTATTGTTTTAGCCCTGAAGTTGCCAATATTGAGCTTCTGACATGTGGCTTCGCCTGGTATTATATACAACCACCACACAATAACTCACTTATGGCTTCAGTTCCTAAGACCTGAATTAAATTCCACACATGGTATTTATGTTTATTTGTGGAACATCATAATTTTCTAAATCAAAGTAGATTCTGCATTCAGGTTTATCTGAGCAGAAATGGGAGTCTTCTTGCACAAAGAATACAGTTAAAATGAATCTGAACTTGGATTTCATGAAAAACTTTGATCAGGTATTTTCTTGGGCTTTTGATCGTCCAAAGGGAATGATGTCAGTTCAGATCAGTCAGCATAAACCAAATACCACTAAATCTTCTCTCTTGTCTAAATGAGTTTAGACAGTATTGTAGAGCTACGTGGACCATTTAAATCCACAATCTATGGTGTGTTGACTGCATTCATCCAGAACCACACTAAGAACATGATAATTAGCCTCAGCATACCACGGTAGATAATCAGCCGAGTAACCTCTTGCGAAAATGTATTTTTTGAATGTTGAATGAAAATGTGCTTTGGCTTGGCTATGAAGACTCCCATGACTAAATTCCCTGCTGACACTCACTGTCGAAGTTCACACACTAATGTGGGCATTTGGACCAGCGCTACATCATCATGGAACCAAATCCTAGCAAAGAGTCATCAACCCCAGGGGAGGAGGTGAAGTGAGGTTAGATCTGAAAGAGTTAATGTCTTCCATGTTGACAAATGGAGTTCATTTTGTGACTCTGATGAAAACAGATTTGTGGTTGTTGTCGCCTGATAGGTCTTCACTATTAAGTCTAACTAGTCAATGTAACTGATACCTATTGCTGTCATGCAATACATTTAATCTTGCTATCCATAAGACTCACTAGTGGTTCATATTCTATCATTTTTTAGAAGTAAGCTTTTATACCAAGGATAGAAAGGTGATTGCACTTCAGCCCCATGCTCGTACTCTATGAGTACCTTTAGCAGGAAGGGCCAGAAAGGTCAGACAGCATCCTCATGAGCCTGTTCTTGGGCTTGGCCAAAGTGCCCACAAACAGGTTCAGGCAGTGGGCCGTAGAGGGTCTTGTCGTGCCTCACTGTCCTTCCCTCTTTCACGGTTACGTACACGTTCGGGAGTCCACTGAAAGGGAGGATGTGCATTGGCACAATATAGATCTTTAGAGACCAGAGTACACCACAGGGACTGGAGTGTGTCATCACATGGAATGACGTTATTTTGCTTTAGTACGTTCTTGTGTGCCTTTATAGGTTTCTATTAATCATCTGATTATGTTTTTGTTACATTCATTAGGGGGATTTTTAACCTGACTTTAGATTTATTTTAAAAGAATAAAAAGGAAGGTTATGGATTGCCTTTGATAGCTCAGCTGGTAAAACAGAAAACTACAATGGATCACAAAGCCTTAGGTCATCTGTTCAATCTGGCTCAAAAGAGTCCAAGTCCTTTTGGCTGATAGTTATGGCTAAGAAGCAAGATTCAAAATCAATTGAGGGTTTGAATCCTGTCAACCATTTTCGTCTGTGTTCCTGACTTCAGCTATGCGCCTGCCAAGTTAATAATAAGTTAGAAAGGAGGACCTGCTTAGATGGGGCTCTTTAGGTGCAGTGGTCTCTGGAACAGGTTGTTGGATTAATTTCTCACCTCCCCCGGATGCGTGTCATAACAGGTTGATTGAAAATAGTAATTACAAAGGATTATTGGTGGCCAAAACCTAGTCCATTGACAAGCTAGTTGTGGTTGGTTCCACAGCATGCTTAATAGAGGAGGACCAGAAACAATGCTTTTGAAATCAGGAAGACTGACAAAGGAAATCAGTGAATGAACTAGCACTGAATAAGAAAGGAATTCATTAACTTTGATATGAAGTGAACTAGCCCTGATATAAACAATAACAGGATCCAGTGTTTTAAAATTAAATTAATAAATGTTTCGCCTTATGGTTAGAGGTAGGACCAGCCCGATGTTATCTAGAATAAATACTGCCTACTGCTGAGTGAATTTTTTACCCCACCTCAAGAGTATGTAGGAGGAGCTTTCCAAGACCAGCTATCCATTTCTCGTGAAAGCTGTTTCTACTCTTTATCCATCATAGCATAACTGGTTTAAGAAAGTGCTTTTTGCAAGCTTTCTAGCAGTCTAATTCATAGGTTGACGGTACTCTTTGTGTTGAACTACCCTTGACTTATGGGTTAACTTATTGTATATTAATTTGCAAACTGGAGCATGGGTGCACTTCAATACACCATTCATAAAATGACCCCTGTATGAATATCTAACAAACTGCTGTATAAGGATCAGGTTAATTGTGCAGAATGTGCCTGCAGGCAAATGAGCAGTTTCAGTTATTAATCTGAAAACATAAACAAACAGTTTTGATTGACTTCCTGTTTGTGTGCTTCTCCTAATTATTATAGAATTCTATGCCATACAGCAGATTGTCAGCATTGATTTCATGTTTTGAAGACATCCATTCTCAAAGCCTGACCCAGAATTATAGTGGAGAAAGTGAAAACTGCAGATGCTGTAGAGTCAGGGTTGAAAAGTGTGGCGCTGGAAAAAGCACATCAGGTCAGGCAGCATTCGAGGAGCAGGAGAGTTGATGGTTCAGGCATAAACCTTTCATCAAAACTAGGGAGGGGTAAGTGGGCTGAGAATAGGGGGTGGGGGTAGGAGTGGGAGGGGGAAGTAGGTGGATAAGTAGATGCAGGTGGAAGGTGATTGTGATAGGTCAGTGGGGAGGGTGGAGCAGATGGTTGGGAAAGAAGATGGACAGGTAGGGCAGGTCAAGAGGGCGGTGCCAAATTGGAGGATTGGTCTGGAATGACGTGGGGGGAGCAGCAATTTGGAAATTGAAGTCAACGTTGATGCCATGTGGTTGTAGGGTGCCATGGCATTTTTGTCCAGTTGGCTGGCAGCTTTGATTTAGCAGTTGAGGAGGCCCAACATTTGCAAGTCTTTGGGGAAGTGTGAGGGAGAGTTGAAGTGGTTGACCACAGGACAGAGAGGTTGTTTGGTGCTTGTGGACCAGAGATGTTCCCTGAACAGCTCCGTGAGTTGACACTCGGTCGTCCCAATGTAGAGGAGACCACATCAGGAGCAACGGATGCAGTATCCGAGGTGGATGCAATTTATTCTCAATAAAAAGAGATATTTGTAATTTTGTGTATGTAATACATGTGATGAGCATTTTAAATAAGTTTTCAAAAGATAATTAAGTGAAAGAAACCATAAAAATGGCTTCAACAAATAGCTATGGCTAGAAATTTAATTTTAAATATGCAATTTTTGGTTCTGTTTTTGGTTCACAAATGTGCATTTCTTATATATTTTATGACAAATACTTTGTAGCTGTACTTCTGTGAAGAATGAGGATCTGCCCTAACCTTTCCCATAATCAGCCATAGATGACCTTGTCTGCACTGAGCCCCTATCTGACAGCACTTCAGGCCTTCTGTTTATTTTGAGGACACTGACTTTGCTGAAGCACATTAACACAATCATCAATAATCCTTCAATTGCTTTATTATTTTCATCAGAATCAAGCAAACTTTTATCTGCTCTTAATCTGGAGACACAATAGTATAGTGGTTATACTACCAAACAGATAATCCAGAGACCTGAATAATCTAGGGACATTAATTCAAATCTCATCATTTTAAGACACTAACTAAAGGCCCTTTTGTAGCTCAGGGTTATGTTTTGTGTTACTATGTGCCTATGAAACGCCTTAGGAATTTTTATTACATTGTGGCCAATATATATGACTAGCAGGGAATTTAAATGCAATTAATTACTTAATTATACACCTGTAATAATCAATAATAGTAATTGTGAAATGACCAGATTATTGTTCTAACCTGGTCTCGCCTATATGTGACTCCAAGTCCCAACAAAGTGGTTGACTATTAACTGCTCTCTGAAATATCACATTAATTCTCTAAGCAGTATTCATGAATGTGGTCAATTCTAGTTTCTCACAGGGAATTACATATGAAAAATATGCTCATCCTGCTGCCAGTGTCTATATCACGAGTGTTATAGACAGCGTGTACTCCCAAGAGATGTTTCTTATCACAAGCTGGCCTCTGTCAGGTGACCATATTATCAGTTTTACCATGATCTACATGGATAGTCCCTGATCATGTTAGCATTGATACCAAATGAAATTTGAATCTTGCCCATTTACATCTCTTTGTGATATAGTGGCTTTGCTTCAAACCTATTTTATGAAATTTCAATCTGCAGACATTCAGATTGAACATTGTACATCAGTTTCTGTAGACATGTAGATAATAAAAGCTGTTAACTACACAGGAGACTTTTAAAAATGTCTCTTCAATGAGATCTCCCAAAAGGTTTTCTGCATTTTGATATCCTGTTTAAGCTGCAGACTATTTTCAGTCTTAGGTAGCTTCATGTATATTGAACTCCATCTTGTTACAGCACAGCTTGTTCATTCATCAAAGACAGCTGGAATCAGATATTTAACTGATCCTTTTTTTCAGGATCTTTTTGTCTGACAGTATTCATTTGTTCATCATGGAAGTGAAGATTTATTGCAAAACAATTAAAGAGTGCTAATTCACAATTTTCAGATATGGTGAGACTTACCATAATATAGCTGTGATTGTATTAATTGAAAACAGCTGACATGAGAAAGATCAGGTATTGAACCTGACATCTTCTGGTCACTCACTGTGGTTTAGTATGGCACTAATGGAATTGATAGATGGTTGAAGGCCAACAGAGATAAAAGGGGCCAAAGGGTGTTTCTACATGTTGTAAAAACTCTATGACTAGGCAGTTCATTTACCCATGAATGCATTGGAGGAGCTATTGTAGGTGCCTTGTTATTTGGAAACTCATTTCATTGTTGAGTGACTTTTCTTCATTATAATATATAATTAGCAAAAATTATTAGCATTAAACTCCCAACTGGTTGAGCATGTAATTGTTATACCCAATTTAGTACAGTGCAACACAGGTCAGAAATTTCCTATGTTTGATTCCACATGTGTGTTGAGTATTTAAATATATACCCGTGTGATAGAGCGAAGATATCTCGAAAACAAAGGAATACAGCAAAGCTTTACAGTCTTGCTACATCAGGCTTTTAATTGTAGTGGACAACTAAACATCTACCTGGAGGAGGGTACTCCACAAATATCCCAACTTCAATAATGGAGGAGCCCAGTATGTCAGTACAAAAGCCAGTACAATATTTGCAATTACCTTCAGGTAAAAGTGACAAGTGGATGATTAACATTCCCCTGAGTCCACAACATCAAAGAGTCCTTCATCTGATTTGTTTCACTTTGCATTATATCAAGAAATGGCTGAAGGCATTGGATATAGCAAAGACTAAGGCTTTAATAGCATCTACTTATAGCACAGAAAACCTATGGTCCAGAACAAGGCTTCAAACCATGTCCCCAGCCGAACTGTCTCAATTGACAATGTGGAATATTATCCAGATATGTCATGTCCACAAAAGCAGGTCAAATTCTATGGTAGCAACACATGGCCAGACAGTCAACTTTCAACCATCAATAAGATGTGATGGCCCTTGTGCTTTTGGAGAAAAATAATACTTTATGTTAGGGATATATCTTATTTAAAAAACTTTGTGGGTGTTGATTTCTTGTTAAATGCACATAGCTTCCAGGAGCTGCTGATATGACCAATTTATCTGGGAGATAAACAATAATAGTAAAGGTAAACAAGAAGTTAATGATAGGTAGGATTAAGTTTCTGTGGGTGTGGTTCTACTTCCAAGCAATTTCAATTTATAACAAACTGTTTACAGGGAACATCACTTTCAACTTGAATTCAGTTGAAGTTCTACATGCTGGCTAAAAGTGTTTAAATTATTTCACAACTGATGGACTCTGTTAACAGTGTGCTAAACTTCTGGGACAGCTAAGCTGAGAAGAGAAGTGAAATATGAGACACCAGCGTTAAAGAACATTAAAATTAGGAGAGTTCTTACCAGGATGGCTATGCTTGAGATTTAAAGGAATAAATTTACCAGAAGCAGGCAAAAAGACGAAAAATCTTAATCCTCATGCAAATCTTCAAAACTTTACTCAACCTAAGTGGCGAGTCCCCCAAGGTTTGATAAGTATCAACGCTGAGTTTTTTGGGGATGTTTGTCAAATGAAACTAGAAGTAAATTTCAATTAAGAAGTTTGGTTTTGAGTATAAATAACTGCTTTAATTGTGGTTTTAACTGACTATTTAACACATGTGCAGTTATTAATATTTGGTTAACTTTAACAAAGGTTAAATCAAAGAATACTAATATTATTATTAATATTGTTTGATTGTACCTTTGTTTGCAATTGTGACCCTTGGGCTTAATCCTTTTAGTAAAACCTGGCTTTTCAGATTTTCAAACAATATGATATAAACATCACTTGTATCTTCCAAGATCATAATAAAATTGATGGAATCGATTGTGGAAAGTGCTATAAAGTAGTACTTGTAATGCAACTAGATCTTGCTAATGCCAAGTTTGGGTTCAACCCAAGACCACTTGTCTCCTGATCTATTTTTTATTCATTCACAGGATGTGGGCATCACAGGTTAAGGCAGCATTTATTATCCATCCATAATTACCCAGAGGATAGTTAAGAGTCACTTTGGGTCTGGAGTCACGTGTAGGCCAGACCAGGTAAGGATGGCAGTTTTCTTCCCTAAAGGACATTAGTGAAGCAGATGGGTTTTTTCCAACAATCAGCAATGGTCATCATTAGATTCTTAATTCCAGATTATCTTATTACGAATTGGTTCAAACATGGGCAAAAGTGCTTAACTCCACAGGTGAAATTAGAGTGATTATTTTACAAAAGTCCAGAATTTGACTGATTTTGGTATAAAACTGAAGTACATGGGAACCATTACATATTCCCTGTTATTTGGGGCCATAGCTCACACAAAGGAAGATAGCTGTGGTTGCCTGAGGCTAATCATTTTATAAGGAGAAAGTGGGGACTGCAGATGCTGGAGATCAGAGCTGAAAATGTGTTGCTGGAAAAGTGCAGCAGGTCAGGCAGCATCCAAGGAGCAGGAGCCCTCATGCCCGAAATGTCGATTCTCCTGCTCCTTGGATGCTGCCTGACCTGCTGCACTTTTCCAGCAACACATTTTCAGCTCTAATCATTTTATAACCTAGGACATCAATAAGGACTTCTGTAGGGTAATACTTTAGGTCTAAAAATCTTCCCTTGCTTCGTCAATATCCTTCCATTCATTATAAGTTCAGGAGTATGATGCTTGCTTTTGCAAGTGTTTGGCACTATTACAACTTCTCAAATAATGAGGTAGTCTATGTCCAAATGCAAAAAGATCTGGACAACGTTATAGTTTGTGCTGTTAAGTAAAAGCAAAATACTGCAGATACTAGAAATTCTAAAAGAAAAGCAGAAAATGTTGGAGGATCTCAATAGGGCGGGAAGCAGAGTTTACCTTTGAGTTTGGCATGATTTCTTCAGAACTGAGGCTAGGCAATAATCATCACCAAAAAGAAAGCATCTAACCATCACCCATTGGGTTTCAATTGCATCATTTTCATTGAATCTTCTATCATCAACATCCTGGTAGTTACCATTGACCAGATATTTAATGAGCCTAGCCATCAAAAAACTGTGGCTACAAGAACAAGTCAGAGAATGAAAATTCTGTGACAAGTAATTTATCTTCTTATTTCTAAAAACCTGCCCACCATCTGCAAAGCACAAGTCACAAGTGTAATGGAATACTCTGCACTTGCTTGGATAAATGCAATTCCAACAATCTGTAAGAACCTCAACACACATCAGCACAAAACAATGTCCTAAGCTCTACCAACAATCATTTTAAATGATTAGTGTTTAGTGGCATCCATCCACAAGATGCACTGCAACAACTCGCCAAAGTTCTTTAAATAGCACCTTCCAAATCCAAAATGTCTGCCACTTTGAAGAGTCAAGCATACACTTCGGAACACCATCACCTGTAAGTTCTTCATCAAGCCACATACCATCCTTAATTGAAATTGTGTCAGCATTCCTTCATTATCGCCAGGACGTCCTTTGAAACAACATTATGAGTGTACATATATCAAATGGCCTGTGCAGTTCAAGAATTTGGCTTGCCACCACACTCACAAGGGAAATTAAAGATGTTCAACAAATAATGGCCTTGCCAGTATTGCTCAAACCCATGGAAGAATGAAAGAAAGTTAGTTACTGGGGTGGGGGAGGGAAATACTCATACAATTACAATGAAGGAAGCAGTCATATAAAGAAGTAATAAAATTGATCATTTGTTACCTGAAAAACAAACGTTCCTGTGGACATAAGGCTCATCAGAGATCACTCATCAGTCACACAGTTTCCAAAATCTTAGTAACTGCATCCATGGATGCAGAACCATCACTCAGGTGATGTCCAAATTTATGGTGGTGTTGTATGGTTCCTTTTTAAACAAGTTACACATAACTCCAACCAGAATGTTATGAATGAACATTACCAAATGTTCCACGATACTAAAGTGGTCAAATCAATACAAGCTGATACCAAAGCAAAGCAGTTCCATTTTTTTGGGAACAAAATTACAATAATCTTTAAAACTAAACATACTATCCCTAATCCTCCTTGGCCTGTTAAGGTTACAATACTTCCCAAACCTCTTGTAAATTTATGCTGTCACTCTCTCTGTGGCTCTGTCTCTGGGTCAGTGAAGCTACATTTTCCCTCTCTGGATGACCAGCTGGTCTCTGCCTTTGCCATGCTGGTCTCCTCAGAAGGCCTCAGACAATTCCAAGAGTGGTTCCAAGAGCGAGATCTCCAGATAAATCCAATTTTTAGAATACCTTTTAGATAGTTTTCTGAACCTTTCTATATTTCTGGCCAATCAGGGAGATACATTTAATAGTTTGAAATAAGAGTCAGTCATTTCATGGCATGTTTATAACAGTAATGTAGCAGGACCTGATGTCTTTCTGTCTGGACTCTCCTTTGTTTAGTGGATAAGTTGTTGGGGCTGTCTGTCTAGAATAACTTTTACATTATGTTAATGTCACTAGCACCTGGCTGCTGTGTTTGCACATGTCTGGTGTGTGGGTTTTTGTGATTTCAGTGTTTCACTTGGTCTATATACCCAACATCCCTTCCTATTTGGCCAGGTTAGCAATCTATCAGTGTTTTAGCAGCCAGGAGGCTGTGACGGTGGGTACCTTTAAGCTAGAATCCAGTGTGAACCAACAGGCTGCTGGTAGCACAACCTATACTGTCTGCTGTCAGCAAAAAGCTGACTGAGGCCATGCGGCTGATGGTCCTGACCTGCACCTTTAACAAACTTAGAAAAATTAATTCAAACACAATAGGCATGTGTTGATTAAATGAGTGGTACACAAACACATTTTTCTGTTTATATAGTGGCCCTGCTCCAGCCTACAGCTTCTCTAGATTGAGGTTCACAAATCACACAACCTATGATTTCTCCAGAGGACTACTTCATGGATGCTTGGCCATTGTTGATTGGACAAGAATTCCCCATCATTCATGATCACTAAGATCTCACCGTTGTCAGAGAAGAAATACATTCCCTTGGCATGAAATATTCAATGTGGCATCCTATTACAAACACAGGAAGAGTACTTGAGTATTGTCAGTGAAAGCAAATAGTTGTGGGTCACACTAACAGCTTGGGCAAAGTCAGGATGTAAGAAGAGTCCCCCAACCAGACAAATGTCCACCAACTCTTAATTTTCACAACCAGGCTGATTTTAGATCTGAGCTGAAAATGTGTTGCTGGAAAAGCGCAGCAGGTCAGGCAGCATCCAAGGAGCAGGAGAATCGACGTTTCGGGCATAAGCCCTTCTTCAGGAATGAGGAAAGTGTGTCCAGTAGGCTAAGATAAAAGGTAGGGAGGAGGGACTTGGGGGAAGGGCGTTGGAAATGCGATAGGTAGAAGGAGGTCAAGGTGAGGGTGATAGGCCGGAGTTGGGGTGGGGGCGGAGAGGTTAGGAAGGTGGTGGTGAGTTCAAGGGTTGGGACTGAGACAAGGTGGGGGGAGGGGAAATGAGGAAACTGGAGAAATCTGAGTTCATCCCTTGTGGTTAGAGGGTTCCTAGGCAGAAGATGAGGCGCTCTTCCTCCAACCGTCGTGTTGCTATGGTCTGGCGATGGAGGAGTCCAAGGACCTGCATGTCCTTGGTGGAGTGGGAGGGGGAGTTGAAGTGTTGAGCTACGGGGTGGTTGGGTTGGTTGGTCCGGGTGTCCCAGAGGTGTTCTCTGAAACGTTCCGCAAGTAGGCGGCCTGTCTCCCCAACATAGAAGAGGCCACATCGGGTGCAGCGGATGCAATAGATGATGTGTGTGGAGGTGCAGGTGAATTTGTGGCGGATATGGAAGTGTCCCTTGGGGCCTTGGAGGGAAGTAAGGGGGGAGGTGTGGGCACAAGTTTTGCATTTCTTGCGGTTGCAGGGGAAGGTGCCGGGAGTGGAGGTTGGGTTGGTGGTGGGTGTGGACCTGACGAGGAAGTCACGGAGAGAATGGTCTTTTTGGAATGCTGATAGGGGAGGGAAGGGAAATATATCCCTGGTGGTGGGGTCCGTTTGGATGTGGCGGAAATGATGGCGGATGATACGCTGTACATGGAGGTTGGTGGGGTGGTCGGTGAGGACCAGTGGGGTTCTGTCCTGGTGGCGGTTGGAGGGGCGGGGCTCAAGGGCGGAGGAGCGGGAAGTGGAAGAGATGCGGTGGAGGGCATCGTCGACCACGTCTGGAGGGAAGTTACGGTCCTTGAAGAAGGAGGCCATCTGGACAGATCCTGGCATAATTGCGATGGAGTTGCTGCTACCTCAGCCTCATCATAACTCCCCCTATCACTCAGTAATGAGTTTTCAAAACCATGATCATGGAACCCTCCAAATCTATCACCATAAACCTAACATGTAGAACAATGCAACTAGGAAATTGTCATATTCTGTACTGGCAAGCATTATGGAATATCTATGATGCTTGGTATCCATAACAAATCATCAGAAAGTGTGTAATTTCTTGTACAGACTGAAAGAAAACCTCATGAATAATAATTTTTAATTTCATAGCAGATGATTCTGGTCAAATACTTCATGTGAAAGAGGACTCCTGTGGTGCCTAGCCTAGAGACTTAATTGCAATTTCAGTTTAGTCTATGTTTAGTGCAAGATGCCATCTTAGTAAAGGAATTGAAGCATGTGATAGGAATGGATATATGGAGAACCAATCAGGGCTAACTGACAATTGCATTGCCTGCTAGCACTCATTATGTGGGAATGGATTATTTCATTCCTCTCCTAACAGTAGGTGAAGAAACAAGTTCCTACTGAGGATTTTGAATGCTAACTTAACCTCAAACTCAGCTTTTAATGTTTATTTGCTGATTGTGATATCCTGACTACCCTCCATTGCAGAGGTTATTTGAGGCAAAATGCAAGATTTTCTGGGATACTTCGAGAAGAAGTTACCACTGGATCGATGTTTTCCCTAAATATTTGCTCATGAATTCACCACAAAGACTGGATGGAATAACTCAACAGAGGCCGGTATCCCATCACCAAGTCACCCTTTATTCATACGTGGAGAGTCTGTGACACTGATCCAGCTCCCTCAAGGCCAGCTCTCAGTGTGAGTAGGTTATCTGATACTCCTGTTCTTATCTGTCAGCCAGGGCTCCCTGATTAAGCCAGATTAACAGCCCCAATCAGGGAACTCATGATCTATAAGGTCTGCCTGACTAACGTTGTTACAGTCACTACAATGGGAGTCCCTTTGCTCTGTATTGGAAATTGAAGGAGAAGGTGGGGCCTGGCAAAATAGCATCAGCTCCTGTAGGAGAGAAGGACAGGGAAAACAAGAGGGGAGAAAAGTTCTCAGCAGAAGGCCCTAACCCCAGAGTATTCTGAGAGCAGTGCTTCTAAATTTGCATGTTTCAAAATGAATGGATGAGGAAGCTATATTTTAGCAAGGAGATCGCCACAGAGCTCTTTGGTCTCAAAGAATAAAGATTCAGACTATGAAGTCAGGACTAAATTGCTTGAAGCTGTGAAAGCCGTAGTATTGCTTAGCTTGTAGTTAACTGGAACCTTCTGAGCTGCCCAAGGCAGACTCTGCTTCCGATTAGTTCGCCAATTTCTCTGTTCCTCCCTTCCTTTAACTTCCAGTTTTTCTCATATATAGGGTTACCATAATGCTGAAGAATCATTTTTTATATCAACCTTCATTTCCTTTTTGGATTTAACAGGTGACTTTGCAGCCAAATGTCTTTCCTACCTTTAAGCTTCCCCATTTATCTGGGCACAGAAACACACAGCCACATCTAATATCTGGGTTGGCATCCTTTATATTACCTCCAACTTCCTGAGCTCTTATTTTGCATAATAACCTTTTCTCTTTATTGATGAGTATTGATATGTATCTGTCTGTTACATCTTTGAGGGACTCTAATAAATGTATTAAACATAATTCCACTTTCACAATACCATAAGACTGCTAATTGTGATCAAATTGTTATTGAAATTGTATGTTTGTGAAATTGGATCTTACTTTGACTGTTCATGTCAACTCATTAAAGGTATTGTGCCACTCGAAGCACGTGCTGCCACCAGGGCTCCTAATTGTGACTTCTAAAACATCCTCATATTATACCTCATCAGCCGTCTCTGTGTCTTTCTCCCCTGCAGCTAAAGGACATCACTCCCTTTTCTCTCCATCCTCCATTGGCACCTCCAGTGACACATTGAAAAATATGGGTCTTCCTTCTATTCCTGCTTCAGATATCCCCCACCTCCCAGCCATTATATTCCACAATTCTAGTAGAAATGAGATAATTCAGGCTGTATCCACGACTCCTGTCCATGAGATACAAGGCACAAGTCGGGAGTACCATGGAATACTACCCACCAGCCTGCATGAGTGCCACTCCAATAATACTCAAGAAGCTTGACACCATCTAAGACTAAGCAACCTACTCATTTGGAACCACCACCACAAACATACACTGTCTCCACTACTGACTCTCAGTAGCAGCAATTGTATCATATACCGTTATGTTGCAGAAATTCACCAAAGACAGCACCTTCCAAATCCACAATCACTATCACCGAGAAGGATAAAAGCAGCAAATATATGGGAACACCACCACAATCAAGTTCCCTCCAAGTCACTTATCATCCTGCCATAGAAATATATTGCTATTCCTTCAGTGTCACTAGGTCAAAATCCTGGAATTCCTCCCTAACTCCCTCCCTAATTGTGAGTGTTGCTAAAGTAAACTGACTGCAGCACTTCAAGAAGACAGCTCACCACTACCTTCTCAATGATAATTGGTAATGGGAAATAAATGCTAGCCCAGCTAGCATTGTCCACATTCCATGGATGAATAAAATACAACTATGGGAACTCCCGTTCCATGATGTTTGCCTGCTGTCTGCCTCAATGGGAACATGATAAGATGTTCATTGTGGGCAGAGCAACATTTAGCTCTTAGCCCCTAAGTTTCAGGAAGAATATAGTTAGTGTTCCTGAGTTATATGTAAATATATATGTTAGGTTTAATTAGCAGATCAAAGTAAAAGTGTGTTCTCAGTTAAGTAGCATCTTTACTTTAAAATGGTTTGAGGTTCAATTTTTACTTTAATTTATATGAATATCCATTGCTGGTAAATTTCCCTTTACATTATTTGATCAATTTTAACTGGGCACGTTAATAAATTTACTATCAGATAGACATTTATTTAGTGTATAGTTTCCAACAAGATATATATTTCAGTATTCAAGGGAAGTCATGGACACAAGAGAGATTACTGTTGGACCACTGTGCAGTCATTCAAATGGAATTAATATAGCAAGGCTTATGTTCCAGGGGTGGGGAATTGCAGGAGTGAGTGAGTGAGTAAGTGTGGGTGAGAGAGAGAGAGAGGAAGAAAGAGAGAGAGAGAAAGAGAAAGTGAGTGTCTGTGTGTAAATGATCGATCAATATAACCGCCAAACTCCCAGAGTCAGGCTTCTAATAGAAAGAATACTTACTTGGTAAGGTGCCAAACAAATCTGTTTCCAGCATAACCCAGCATGAAGGAAAACAAAGAAGTATCCTGGTCAGAACATCCTTATAAAGAATGGTTAGGAGAATTGAAAACAGATAGGCACTGGGCCATTTTAATACAAGTAACCCCATTACTTTTTAATACCACATAACAATAATATTTTTAAAAATAAAAATCTGTGTGCTTTAAAAATCTGAAGTGCAGGAGTCAAAGAATAATGTTGTGTGGCCCAAGGCATCATTAACTTGCACATTTTCATTATTGATTTTTTAAAAAGTCCTACCTTTGAGTTGTTGTATTCATTCCAATAAAAGTGATAACCTTTCACCAAATTAGGTCAGAATGAATGCAGTCTTATTCTGTCAGAGATAAAATTGTTATGCTTATCAATTTCCTTCAACTATGAGTAAAATTCTTTCATATTTTTATAACCACTTTGCCACGGTTTAAAAATGCATGAACTGGATGTCTCAGGATGTCTACCCTTTTTGAGGACTGTGATTACAGAGCAGACAAGGTCCATTCGCGTTTTATACCAAAAGTTATTTGAATCAATACAAACAGGAAATGGGCTGCATGTTCGAAATGCAACACTAAACCTTCTTGGTGATAGATTAGGTAATAAACACATTAATACCATGAATATAACAAATAGACAAATGGCTAGTAACAAATGGGTAGTACTATAATCTGTGATTATTTAAGTTATAATGGATGACCATCTACACTGGAGAATTGAAGCCAGGCAGGTCAAGTCCTTCAATCAGTGGCCTCAGTACTCCATTACAAAGAAGGTGGGTCAGTTATTACTATTAAATCTTAGCACCTAAGTGAGAAAACATTGGCTTTTTTGCTGTTGTGCTGAGCCTCTGTGGACTTTGATAGATAAACCAGCATATTGAACAAAATTTTTTAAGAGCAGTGATTTAAGCTCGGTATTGAGTGAAGATGAGATGTTTTGTGTCTCTTACTGTGAACAATCATTAGTTAAGAGCTGCCATTGTTCATTTTGTGGGATACTTGGAAAAACAAAAGAACATGTCCTTCAAGTAGAAATGCAACTGCAGTGTATGTTCAGCATTAGGCTGCTCCCACATAACTGTCAATATGTTTTATGGTCAGCCAATATGAAATAGCCCAGTGGATATTCCCTAATTGATCTTCCAACATTTCCCATTTGGCATCTCCTTTTCACTACTGTTTGGGATGGAGGACAGAACTGACAGTAAATCATGTATTTTGTACTAAAATACACTGAAGCACCACACAGAACAATATTTTGAGAACTTGACAGGGGAAGATGCTTCCCTTTAGCTGGAGAATTTGGAACTGGGGATCATAGATGAAGGACTTTTGCCCGAAACATCGATTTTACTGCTCCTCAGATGCTGCCTGAGCTGCTGTGCTCTTCCAGCACCACTAATCCAGAATTATAATCTCAGGCTGAGAGGCTGGCCTTTTAGGATTAACATGTGGAAGATTATGTTCACTCTGATGGTAGCTAATCTTTGGAATTGTCTACTTAGAAAAAATGGATACTCAGTAAATGAGTAAATTCAGGGCTGAAATTGATAGCATTTTGGGCATTAAGGAATCAAGGAATATGAAGAGAGGGCAGGAAAATGAAATTGAGGCTGAAGGATCAACCATTGTCACACTAAATGTCAGAGCAGACTCAAGAGGTCATTGGGGCTGCTCCTGCTCCTATTGCTTATGTTTTTACAGTGTAATAATAAGCCTTGCTAAATAAAAGGAAGTTCTATATAAAGTTAACAATGGAATTTTAGCTTGAATGTGATAAATGTTCACCTCAGCTCATACCAAAATTAGCAGAACTTGGTACCAGCATGGAAATGATATGAACAGATCCCAACTAGATTTAATTGAAATCACATGGCTTCATTTCTTAACAGCAAACAGCCAACTAGGTGGAAGGTATTTTGATAGCTAAAATAAAGTATTAATATTCCCAAAAGAATTTCACGGTGTTCATTAAAACATCATATGTGTAGGTAAGTCAGACTTGTGCTTGATTCAATATAATACAGTGTAATACTATGGTTTTACCTGCCACTGACTTCCCAGCACCAAAATTAAAATTTGTAGCCAGCTGCTCCAGAACAGCTGAGTTTTTTGAGCATTTTCTGTTTTAGTTTTTGTTTGCAGCAACTCTCAGAATGATAGATGGCAGGATGTCTCGTTAAAAAAGGTTTCAGGCATTTGTTTTCTTTATGCTTTTATGGGAGCGGACATCCCTGGTAGGGTGAGCATTTTCTATCCATCCCTCAATGCCCTCGCTAGGCCATTTCAGAGGGCAGTTAAGAGTCAACCACTTTGCTGTGGCTTTGGAGTTACATATAGTCCAGGCCAGGTAAGAATAGCAGATCTGTTTTCCCAATGGGATTAGTGAGCCAGAGTGGTTTTCAATGGCAATCATTAATAGCTGTCATGGCCACTCTTAGTGTTCCAGTTTCCTCTGTTGGTTAAATGCCCACCAACATTTATCTTCCTGGTATATGATTATGTGAGCCTTTTGCTAATATAAGTTGATATGCCAAACTAATTTTGAGATTATGACAAATGCTTAAAAATGCTGAAGTCTTACAAGCGCACAGACAAAAAAATTGGGAGTCTTAGATAAGCATGGATAATCAAGAATGGTAGCATCATTCTTTTCCCCTCAAGGAAATCCAGACAGATAGTTTGCAGATCTCTCTCACTATGGCCTGTAGCTCTGATATGAATAGATTGGACAGCCTCAATCAAGGATCCAATAAGTGTAACTGCACAGGCCAAAACTACTATAATCCTGCACTAATTTCAAGGCCATGACGTTGGCTGGTGTGAAAAATAGAAATGTCACATTGGTTATGTAGCAGGTGCTTTCCTGAGGCTAGAGATATTATGCTATGTTCAGACAAAGCAATTGCAGCTTTATTCACATCTCATGATGTTGTGCTAGAATTTTTGACAATGACCCTTACTTAGGTCGGTGTATTGTAAAAGATTCTACTTCACCAAGACTGATATTATTAAGTTCGATAAGTTATCTCAGTCAATGTACAAACCCAATGTACATACCCAATTGGTAAAATCAATGCAAGCACAGCATTATTAAGAAGAACCTAAAAGTAAGGAAATAGCGGTTAAATGACACAGCGGAACTTGATACTCCATAAATTATTAATGCGGCACTGTGAGAAGGTTTAACTTTGCTTAATGATTTGTTGTCCTGCTTCTCTTCCATTATCTCCAAAGAAACTGAAACAACATCATTAGCCGCATTACTTATTCAATATTGATATCCTTGTATGACCAAATGCCACTTCTAATAGTGAACTGAAATCTCTACTTATATCTTTTGAATCTGCATTTGCACTGACATGCCCAGAAGCATTTTGATTTTCTTCAAAGTGGTTTCTGGGATATCGCATTCAAAAATGACAAAAGTACAAAGACTTAAATCCTATTGGTTTTATTGGCTAACGTATCTGGAAAATTGTACTTTTGTGCTTAATCATTCTGTGCTCATATTAAATATGGAAGAAGGCACAATTTAAAGAAGATTTGGATTTACATTTCTCCTCTCATGGCTTCAAGATATCTCAAAACAGTTTATAGCCACAAAACCTCTCAGGTGATATTTCTGATATTATCACTTATACAACCATTTTATCCTGGACTCTTGAATAAATAAGCATTTCAATCAAGTAATAACTCATTCTGTTATCTTCCTATCCAAAGTAAGAAATAGATAGTAAGGGAAAGAAGAGGAATAGTGGTTATGTCACTGGACCAGTAATCTTGAACTCCAGTCTAATATCCCAGGGAGATGAGTTTGAATCCCACCATGGCAGATGGTAAGATTTGAATTCAACTTTGAAAATCTGGAGTCCAAAAGCTCGTCTAATGGTGACCACTGTTGCATGCTGTAACAATCCATCTGGTTCACTGATGCTCTTTAGGGAAGAAAATCTGTTACCTGGTCTGGCCTACATGTGACACCAGACCCATAACAATTTGATTGCTTCTTGACTGCCTTCTGGGAACTAAGGATGTGCCATAAACCTAGACATAAACCATAAACCACTGACCTAGACAGTGAAGCTCACATCCCATGAACAGATAAAAATGAAGTTGCTATCACATTCTTCCAAACTAGAATTCTAAGATAAAAATGTTTTATTTCCAACCACATTATATATTTTATGTAAATTACATTCCATTATCATCTCTTCAAAATCTGATCCTCTGCTAACATCAACTATGACTGAGTGAAAATGGATTTTGCTTCAAATAATGCTCTACAATGCAATAATTACTGTTCATACATTATAATAACTGTTACTAGCATTTTTTATATCTTTATATACTAATGGTGAGTATTGTACTCTACAATTAAATTGATACACAAATGTTCTGAAGTTTGATTTAAAAGTTCTCTTTCTAATATAGTGCCAATGGCTCTGTTGGAGTTGAGTTTCATTTTGTTCAAATATGCCTCGGTACCATTGGAGTCTTTTCCTACTTTCCAACAAAAAATGAACACTACAGGGGAAAAATATTTTGCTAAATTTAAGGTGAAAATTTGAATTAGACTAGAATTTTGCAAAATAAAATTTTGCCAGTATAAAAGTCTAAGTAGCTGACACAGTGAGTAGTGACTATGCACTTGTGGTCGGTTGTACAACCCCCAACACTGCTTCTTACTAATGCAAGGACACATGATGATTGCCTTGAGTGTTCTCTAGATCCTAATATTAGTATAAAAGTCAACATAACAGAGATATTCTACTTTCCCTATACGTCACTTGTATGACAATAGTTTAATAATGCTCATCAGGGATTAGTTAATTCCATAGGTTAATTTATTCAAAGCAGTAAGAAGTTACAGCAAACAATTGAGTTCTGCTCAATTAGCTTGCCTGTCCACAGCAAACAAACTGCCAGGCAGAGTCGTAACACTGCATGCACACAACACATGGAGTCCTGAAAGGTGACCTCTCCTGAAGGCAAAGTACACATGCAACATCCTCATTCTTTCCAAGTTAACAAATTACAATAACAAATGAGCTTATTAGTCTCTGTAAGGTAGAGATAATTTGTTTCTACATCCAGACTTTGTCTGGAGGTGCCATGGAGTGAGTGAGTGAGTTCAACTGGCCTCAGGATTTGGATCTTTTGATTTACCAGTGAGCTGTATTTTTCAATGCACTGTTGCTGTAATTAACAAAGAGACTGAAGATTGTCTCTTGCACTTTGCCATGATTTAAGATGTTGACCATGTGTCTTCCCTCCACATTACTTCAGTTGCTGATTGTTCAAGCATGACTCACCAGCACAATGTTTACCATTACTGTTCATCACATCATGTTAATGATAATTGTTTAATAACAGTCAGAGATTGATTAACTCCGTGGGTTAGTTTATTCAGAGCAATAAAACACATTACAAGTTATGAAGCAGATGTAGCAAACCAACTTATTTGTGTGTGTGCTTTTGCAAATTCACAGTAGAGAAATTGTCAGTCAGGATTACAAAATTGTTAAAACATCACACGAAATCCTTAAAGGTGAGCTTTTTTAAAGGCAAGAAACACACACTCTTTCAAGGCACAGTTACCTTGGCACTTGTAGTAATCAAGCACAAACTTGTCAACAAAGCTGCTATGAGTCTGGGGCTTGAGGTCTTGAAAATAGAAGTTGTTCTCTTTCTGATTTTCAATATTGAGTTAAAGTCAAAGCTTTTCGCCCGTGATATTGTGTTTTCTTTAATCAGTGTTTAAGTTCTTCCTGGTTTATGAATAGATTGACAGACAGAACAGACACAAGTTCAAAACTGTCAAGCCTCAAACTAACTAGAGATGAGAAGAGTTCTTCTCCGATTAGTAGCCTAATGTTGAATAGAATATCATCAAAATAGTATCATTACATTGCAAACCTTACACATATTTTGATTTGATTTGAGAAGAGATAGTAGGGAACTTAAAAGTTTCAATATTGATCAATACAACAATGCAGAATGAGTTTCAACTTTCCTGCGAAAATATAAATGCAGTGAATGAATTTTATTACCCTAAATCTGCAGTAGTCACTCCTGACTAGTTGCATTTCATTAAATATTTTCATGATCTCAGCATGATTGAAAGCATACTGTTCCATGGAATATTTCATCATCTCCCTCTGTACTTAGTAGTGTAACGTGCAATCGAGTTTTCAAAGAGATATTATTCATCGAGATCTTTTTTTGAAGAAGTTAATTGACAGCATGAAACTATTTTGATGATATTCTATTCAACATTAGGCTACTAATCGGAGAAGAACTCTTCTCATCTCTAGTTAGCTTGAGGCTTGACAGTTTTGAACTTGTGTCCCCAAATTCTGTGATCACAATTTTAAGTTATCCACATGACAGCATAAAGTATAAATTTGAACATAATGAAAATTGTCATGAAACTTCCCACAAAATTTCAATTAATTGAGGAAATGTTTTAATTTTGATATTATAATTGTCAATGAACACGCCCCATTGTATCAATAAAATATTGAAGGTGGAACAAACAATATGTTAAAATTCCCCCTTGATGAGTGTCAGTGGGGGATGATAATTTGTTTCAAATTATAGTCAAGTGGTAATGAGATGCATTCCATACTTGCCTAGTCTGGTTTGATATTATTTCTCAGCATATGCTGCCCTTCGGCAACATAATGCAAAGACAAAATTGCCGTTTCACAACTATACTGACAGTGCTCAGCACCATTGCTCTCGAACCTTCTGCTACCTCGGTATTTATATTTTATTTGGTCATGGACTATGAGTTTTGCTAGCTAGTTCTGCATTTATTGTCGATCATAATTCCCTTGAGATCTTGGTGGTGAGCTGCTTCTCGAATACTTGCAGTCCATTTTGTGTGGGTGGACCCACAATGCTGCTGGGAAGGGAATGCTAGGAGTTAGACCTGGTGACCACCTACCACAGACATAAGTGTAGCATTTACGTCCTTTATGACTCAACTAGTTCAGTCAGTAGTGGTAATGCCAAGCCACTATTGGTTTTAGACATTGAAGCCTCTCTTACCCAAGTACTTTTCATGTCATTGCCACTCTCAGAGATTCAGGTGGCTTTCAACTTTGAGGACGAATCATCCATTAGCTGAGAGGATGTTGTCTGATCAGCAGGTTCCCTTGCTCAAATTTGATGTGATGCCAGGAGACTTTGTATCCAGAGTCAATGCTGATGATTCCAAGGGCAACTCCTTCTGGTTGAATCTCATTGTGTTGCCACCTCCTCTGGATCTGGTAGGACACACCCAGGGATGGTGATTTTTCTTTTCTCTCTGGGACATGTTCTGTAAGGTGCAATTCTGTGAGTATGGCAGTCAGATTGTTGCTTGACTAATCTATGAGACAGCTGTCCTAATGTTGGCATGATACTGCTATGTTAATAAACAACAATTTTAATGTTTGACAGAGTTGTGCTTGTGACTTGGTGCCATGTTCAGGCATCCCTTACAGTTTTATCCTGTTTTGAAACTTTCACATGGTTTGACATAACTGAATGGATTGCTAAGCCATTTAAAAGTTAATCACATCTGGACTCACATGGAGAACAGAACAGGTAAGGATAGCTGACTTCTAAGAGCATCTGAGAGCCAGGTAGGTTTTTAAAACATTTAATAATGGCTTCATGGGCATCATTCGACTTTTAATTCCAGATTCTATTGAATCAAATTACAGTCTCTGCCATTGTGGGATTTGAACACACATTCTCAGAGCTTTACCTCGGCTCTAAATTACTAATACAGCGATAATAAGATCCAGGGATTGCAAGCCAAACCAAATCAGCCTTACTATCACTGGATTCAGTGAAACTAAAATATACAAAAACTCTCAAAATTTATGCAAATAGCCCTAACCAGACTCTGCAAATACCAGATCTTGGACAACAAGTTCATAATTTAAACAAAAATTAACAATTTATCAGGACAAAGATAAACAACAAAGTAATCTAATTAATATATATAATTTAAACTCAATCTTCTTTGATCCCAACTCCTTCTCACACATATACAGTTACAGTTAAGGGCTAAATTAAAAAGAAAATAAGAACATTGTAATTTACGAGTTCAATGAAATAGTTTCAAATGATGGGTATTAAGCCTTCATGCAATCCTTGGATAACGAGTTGTTCATGGGCATGTAACTGTATATCTAATTTCAGAGTCACCGGTGAATGCATACAAAGTCAGAAATTTATATTTATTTCTTAGAATTGGAATTCTTTTTTCAGAACATTCAACAATTCTTTAACTAGACAAAAAACTAACAGAGTTAAAAACAGCAGCCAGTCCCAAAGCTTACAAAATCACTCTGCTCCTGCCAAATCCAGTCAGAACAGTTTTATCTTTTTTCACTTTTAATCACTTTTTTTTGTGATAAATTTGTCTGCTCATTTAGAGTCAAACGAGTTATAGAGATGTATAGCACAGAAACAGACCCTTCAGTCCAACTCGTCCATGCCGACCAGAGATCCTAAATTAATCTAATTCCATTTGCCAGCATTTGGCCCATATTCCTCTAAACCTCTTGTTCACATACCCATCCAGATGTCATTTAAATGTTATAATTGTACAGACCTCCACCACTTGCTCGGGCAGCTCATTCTATGCACACACCAACCTCTGTGTTAATCAATTGCCCCCTTGGTCCCTTTTAAATCTTTCCCCTCTCACCTTAAACCTATGCCCTCTAGTTTTGGATTCTCCTAACTTGGGAAAAGCCCTTGCCTATTTACCCTATCCATGCACCTCCTAATTTTATAAACCTCCAAAAGGTCACTCCTCAGCCTCTGATGCTCCAGGGAAAACAGCCTCTCCCTCTTGCTCAAACCCTCCAACCCTGGCAACATCTTTCCTATACCAGGGATACTAGAATTGAATAAAGTATTCCAAAAGTGGCCGAACCAATGTCCTGTACAGCTGTGATTCCATGGTTGATTGATTAACCTTGGTCTTCCCTTGATTGATCAACTCAGCATCCAATCAGCTGCCAGCCCTGAGCAAGACAACACACAGTGTCAAATTGGCAGAGTGTTCTTTAGATTAGTAATTAAATTATATTATCGTTAAGGCCAGTCATCGACAGCAAACATCTGCATATTGTTTTTAAAGGACACAGCACTTTAAAGATCTACTAACCCTAATCTCAACTCAGTTTCATCAAAAAGAAAAGAAAAAATTAAGTAATGAGGGCCTCAATAACATCACCCCCCCCCCCCCCCCCCCCTTACACTTGCTTTTCTTTTCAGGTGATGGAAACTATAAATCACAGCTCACTCCCCAATGACATAAAATTGAGATTTGACTCTTTTGCTTCAGTTATTGAGGCATATTGAAGCAACTTAAAATGGTCACCTGCTCTGCATAGAAACCCAGGTTTCTTGCTAGTAATAACAAGTTAAAGAGGAAATGTTGATCAACTTCCCATATTTCTATAAGCTGGCTAAGGAAACTCTCATTGAATTGCTTGTGACATATTTTCTGGTTGATGATCCCAGGATACAGAATGTAAAAGTACCACTTGTGATAATCCACTTTTCATTTTAGGCATTGATTACATGGTCTTTATTAAAGTAATGATTTTCCTGCATGTTTCAAATTGGCTAAGAGATAGTACAGCAATAAATACAAAATCATACTGTAGTCACAAGCTGCACATTGGGTTCATGCATTTTTTTTTTCATCTACACTTATACCAGCAAAGGTAGACTTGGTCAAGATCTCTCTCTCTCTCAACATTATACAAGATATGATTCTAGGCAGTCTTTCTCCCCATTTCATAGTGAATGCAAAATGATACCATAAAGTGCATGATTGCATACATTGATATAGTCCATAATTGTGATGGGTGTAGAAAATGGAAAAGATTTCATTGCAATGGAAGGTTTGAAGTAAGGCATACCTGTCAGAAAACATAGACAAATAGTGTTCTGAGATATTTAGGAAGTAAAAGGGCCAGCTGTCCTGAGAAAGTTATAACAGATTTTTTAGTTATTTCACTTCAGTCTTGCTTTATAAGATAAATTGTGGAGCTCAAAAAAGCACAGCACATCAAGCATCCTCAGAGGAACGGGGGAGTTGATGTTTTCCAACCTGAAACGTCAACTTTCCTGTTCCTCTGATGCTGCGTGACCTGCTGAGCTTTTTCCAGCTCCACAGTTTATCGACTCTGACAATCCAGAATCTGCAGTCCTCACCAACTCCAAGTTTATAAGATGGCTATCAATCATAAAATGAATCAGAATATTTTTTAAATTGTAATATGAGTATATATTTTCCTCCAATAGAAATTTCAAAGGACCTGCGATAGGTTTGGTTTTGTGCACAGATCGTGAATTTGCTATTTATGACCTTCATTTGTATAATTTGGGTTGGATTATAACAAGAGTTTCAGTGCCACTGAGATACTTGCATCAGGGGAGGGGGAATAAAAAATGTCATTGATACAGACCTTGATCACTGGTTTCTCCAGGCTGAACGACAAAGAATTCAAAGTTTGTGCATGTAAAAGTTGATGCACTGGCCCAATCAGTTAGATCATAACTGATCATATTCAGTTGGTATTCATTTAAGATTTGAGACACCACCTCTCCAGCTTGCTAACCAGGACAACTGGCATCATAAATGGATAGCAAACTGGCTATAAAGTAGCATTTATTGTCCATTTCTAATTATCCTTACCAAAGTGATGTACTTTTTAAAAAAAAAAATCGCTGTTATTTTTGAGGTGTTGATACACTCATGTTTCTGTTAGATTAGATTAGATTAGATTACTTACAGTGTGGAAACAGGCCCTTCGGCCCAACAGGTCCACACCGCCCCGCCGAAGTGTGACCCTCCCATTTACCCCTTACCTAACACTACGGGCAATTTAGCATGGCCAATTCACCTGACCTGCACATCTTTGGACTGTGGGAGGAAACCGGAGCACCCGGAGGAAACCCACGCAGACACAGGGAGAACGTGCAAACTCCACACAGTTAGTCGCCTGAGGCGGGAATTGAACGCGGATCTCTGGTGCTGTGTTACAACAGATAGCTCCAGGATTTTGAACTATGATGGTGAAGAAATAGTGACATTTTTCCAAGGCAGAATGATTTGTAATTTAGAAGGAACATGGAGGTAGTGGCGATTGCATATATTTGCTATTTTCTTTCCTAGGCAGGAGACCTGATGAACATGGCAAGGATGAAAATAGAGGCTTTGGTGAGTTGCTTCAATGCATGTTTTAGATAGTACATATTCAACTACTGTGAGGTAGAGTTGAGGGAGTGAATACTCAAGGCGATGAATAGGATGTTGATTAAGGAGGCTGATGTGTCCTTTATGGTAGTTTATTAAGTGTTGTTGGAGCGGCATTAATCAAGTAGAGAGCATGCAATCAATCCACACTTGTGCTCTATAGATATTAGATCGTCTTTGGGGAGTCAAGAGTTCATTGCTGCAGAATATGCAGCCTCTGATCTGCATGTTATTTATATGGCTGGGACAGTTATGTTCCTGATCAATAGTGACCCCTGGATGTTGACAGTAAACAATGAAGAATATGCCAGGAGTAGCAGCAGACCTGCATAAAATTTAGGTGTCGATCTGTTGAAGCTGCAACACAGGACGACATGCATGCTAAGGAGCCTAGGCGGCATTCAATAGGCAGAGCAAACAATTCATCAACCATGTATCGGAACAAAGTTATGAAATCCTACTACATCAAGTCAGGAATGGTATTTGACAAGAAGAATTAATGGGAGGTGGAAGCTCCATGACACCATCTCAAAAATGGTGGAACCCAGCATCCAAGTGCAAAAGACTATGCTGAAGCTTTTGCAAACATTTTCAGCCATAAGTGTCAAGTATATGATCCATTTCAGAGTTGTGCTGAGGCCTCCAGAAACTCAGATTCATCACCAGACCATTGATTCACTTGACAAGATATTGAGAAACAGCTGGAAGTACTGGATGTAATGAAAGCCTGACAAATGTCCTAGCTAGGATACTACTGGATATGTTTCAAAACTAGATATAATTCCAGCCAATTGTTCAACACCCGATGTGGAAAATTGCCGAGGATTGCTCTGCCCACTAGAAGACAGATAAATCCAACCTAGATAATTACCAGCCCATTGGTCTAAACTCCACCATAATCAGTTTACCCTCATCATCAGCTCTGAAAAATGTGTTGCTGGAAAAGCGCAGCAGGTCAGGCAACATCCAAGGAGCAGGAGAATCGACATTTTGGGCATAAACCCTTCTTCGGGAATGAGGAGGGTGTGCCAAGCAGGCTAAGATAAAAGGTAGGGAGGAGGCACTTGGGGGAGGGGCGTTGGAAATGTGATAGGTGGAAGGAGGTTAAGGTGAGGGTGATAGGCCAGAGAGGGGGTGGGGACAGAGAGGTCAGGAAGAAGATTGCAGGTCAAGAAGGCGGTGCTGAGTTCGAGGGTTGGGACTGAGATAAGGTGGGGGAGGGGAAGTGAGGAAGCTGGAGAAACCTGCATTCATCCCTTGTGATTGGAGGGTTCCTAGGCGGAAGATGAGGCGCTCTTCCTCCAGGTATCGGGTTGCCATGGTCTGGCGATGGAGGAGGCAAAGGACCTGCATATCCTTGGTGGAGTGGGAGGGGGAGTAACCAACCCAACCACCCCGTGACTGAACACTTTAACTCCCCTTCCCACTCCGCCAAGGACATGCAGGTCCTTGGCCTGCTCCATCGCCAGACCATGGCAACACGATGCCTGGAGGAAGAGCATCTCATCTTCCGCCTAGGAACCCTTCAAACACAAGGGATGAATGCAGATTTCTCCAGCTTCCTCATTTCCCCTCCCCCCACCTTATCTCAGTCCCAACCCTCGGACTCAGCACCGCCTTCTTGACCTGCAATCTTCTTCCTGACCTCTCTGCCCCCACCCCCTCTCTGACCTATCATCCCTACCTTAACCTCCTTCCACCTATCGCATTTCCAACGCCCCTCCCCCAAGTCCCTCCTCCCTACCTTTTATCTTAGCCTGCTGGGCACACCCTCCTCATTCCTGAAGAAGGGTTTATGCCCAAAATGTCGATTCTCCTGCTCCTTGGATGCTGCCTGACCTGCTGCGCTTTTCCAGCAACACATTTTTCAGCTCTGATCTCCAGCATCTGCAGTCCTCACTTACCCTCATCAACAGTAATAGAAGGTGTTAATGATAGTGCTATTAAGCACAAACTCAGCCTTCTATCAGAGCCACGCACCAAACCTCATCACAGCCATGACCCAAAGATGGACAAAGGAACTGAATTGTAGAATTGGAATGATGACAGTTACCATCCTTGACATCCAGGCTGTCTTTGGCTAGCAATGGCAATAATGTTCAATGCCAAGAAGGGATGATGATATTTTCTCTTATTGAAAATGTTTACTGCTAGGCATCAGTTTAAGTCTGAATGCTGTTCCGATCTTGCTGCATGTGAGCACTGGCTGTTTCATTGACTGAGAAGTTATAAATTAAACAGAAGTCTGCATAAATACGAGATGGGAGGAGGCATCTGACAGCTGGTGCTCTGCCTCTGCAATGTAGAGCTCAGTACTCCAGACCACAGCAGCGCATTTATCTCCCTCAGACATGACCCCACCATTGAACACTAGAGTATCCACAATGGTCACTAATCTAATTTCATCGGGTGATCTCCCCACTACTGCTTCCAAACTCATAGTCCCTTGACCCTGCACAGCTCACTTTTAACCTCCTTCTCAAAATCCAGCATTTCTGCCTGCTCATGACTCACAGAACTCATCGTTTCTTACTGTGACTAAATGTTTTTTCTCCTCTTGTTCAGTCCTTCCCCATATATATTCATGACACTTCTGACATTTTACTTCAGTTCAGAATTTCCAGTTTGTGGGACCCGACTCCAGTCCTTTACATGTCCAGCCCCTATCAGGATGGTCTCAGGGCTCTCTAGTTCCTCCCAGAAAAAAAGTCCTGGACTGTCACCGTCCATCACCGCTCTCCTCTGTGTGGCCAAGCTCGTGCTCACTTTGAACTTCTTTTTTCTCTCACTTTTGCAGGTCAAAGGTGTGGACAAGGGTACCCGCCTGGGCCCCAGTTACGTCCAACACTTTGTAGGCTGTGTGGAACATCCCTTGTTCCAGTCCTACTCTGGCCCCCTCCCACAACTCTTTCTAGAATCATAGAATTCTTACAGGATGGACAGAAGCCATTTAGTCTATCAAGTTTCCATTGATCCTCTGAGGAGCATTCCACACAGACCCCTCCTTATCCCAGTAACTCTGCATTACCATGGCCAATCCACCTAAGCCATATATCTTTGGACTGTGGGGGAAACTACAGTAGCAGAAACCCATACACAAAGGGAATGTGCAAATTCCATACAGTCACCCAAAGCTGGAATTGAACCCAGGTCCCTGGAGTTGTGAGGTAGCAGTGCTAATTACTGAGCTACTTTGCTGCCCACTTCTCCGATACCTCAATGACATCATCAGTACTGCTTCCTCCTCTCATCTGGAATTGCAATAATTTAGCAATTTTGCTCCCAATTTCCAGCCTGCTCTCATTTTCACCTGGTCTATCTCTGACTTCTCCATCCCCTTCCATGAAATCTCTGTTTACAATCCTGGTAACAGTCTAGCCACTGATATCCACTACAAACCCACTGATTCCCACAGTTACTTTGACTATACATCCTTACAATCTGTTTCCTGTAAAGATTTTATTCTGTTCTCTCAGTTTCCCTACTGCCTCCAAAATGTCCACCTTCTTCCTCAACTAAGGATTGCCCACCACTGCAATTGACAGGGCCCTCAGCCGTGTCTGACCCATCTCCCCCACGTTGGCTCTCATCCCCCACTTCCCTTTCACAACAGCAATAGGTTTCCCTTTGTCCTCACCTATCATTCCATCAGCAAACATATCCAAAGGATCATTAGACACTATTTCAGCACCTCCAGCGGGATGCCACGAGACACACATTCCCCTCCTCTCCCTTGTCAGCCTTCTGCAGGGAACAATTCCCTCCAGGAAACTCTTCCTCCACTCCTGACATACCCCCCCCCCCCCACCCCATGGCACCTTCCCCTACAACTGCAGAAGATGTAACCCCTGCCCCATTTCACTTTATCCCTCCTCATTATCCAAGGGCCAAAACACACTTTCCAGGTGAAGCAGTGCTTTACCTGCACTTCACTCAATCTAGTTGACTGTATTCGCTGCTCAGAATGTGATCTCCTTTGCATGGAGATGACAAAATGCAGGCTGGATGACTAATTTGCAGAATACCTACATTCTGCCTGCAAAAATGATGACCATTTCAAAACCACCCCCGTTCTAAGGCCAACATCTCTGTCTCAGGTCTGCTGCAGTGCTCCAGTGAAGCTCAGTGCAAGCTGGAAAAACAGCACTTCATTTTCCACTCGGATAACTGCAGCTTTCTAGCCTCATATCATATTCAATAATTTTAGGGCCTGAGAACCTTCTCTCATTTCCTTGCCCTCACAACAGATCTTGTCATCACATGGGCTGCTGCTACCACAACCAATCCATTGTCAGCCAGTAATGGTTCCCAATAGCAGCTACTGATTCTCTTAGGCTGACCTTTACCCATTCTTTCCTCTGTCTAAGTGTTATTTTCATATTCTCTGTGCTCCTTCTCAACTTATCATTTACTCCTTCCTGCTCCCTTCACCCCATCTTCAGCATATATACCAACCTTTTCCTAGCTACGGTCAGTTCTGAAAAAGGATCACCGAATCTGCAATGTTAATTCTACTTTTTCCCCACAGATGCCGTCAAACCTGCTGAGTTTTTCCAGCAATAAAGGGAGTAGCTTTGAGATCCAGTTGTTGAGTGTGAGAATTCAAAAAGTAGGCATTCCCTAGTTAGCAGATTTAGGGGACAGATGTCTAAATTTAGGATTTACTTCAATGGAAAACCCATTTAAGTACTCCAATAGCTTTAGTTGTCAGAATCACACCCAACAGTAATAATTACTAACAGATAAATGAGCTGGTCATTTATGTAGTGAAATAAATACATGAATATTGCAACAATTTCCTAGTAAGTTTGAAATAGTGTTTATTGGACAATCTTTATGCAACAAATCAGTAAGTAATTTCCAATATTTTATTTTCTGATCTTGTATCATATTGCTGTTACAAGTGACAGATTACAATTTATTTTCATTGAACAGTTTCCTGGTAAAATAAATCAAATTTCCACCATTAGAGAAAAAAAACTTCAATGGATAAAGAAGTGTCATAAGTCACTTGGAAATTCAATATTTGTAGAGAATTAAAGAAGGCTAGAATTGAGAAAAGACCAATCAGCCCATCAAACATTTCTTTCACAATCATGCATGTACAGTTTTCTATTTAGGATCATACCAAATCTAGCTGAACAAAGGCTCTGTAAAGTTTCTCACTGCCTTTCCAAGAAAGGTAAGTGAAATAAAACCTCAGACTTGACAATAAGCCCCATATTAGTTATCCATGTCCAGTTGCCACGACGTTCCATTGTTTCAGCAGAATAGGACCATCTTGTCCCATTAATCATTTCTGCCAGTATTCATCATTAAAACTCTCAATCTAATTCCTAACCGGATACTTACAGAGCTCTTTTGTTAAAGGAAAGTATTAATAACACTTCATCATTTGAGAATCTAGTCCAGATACCCACTAATTGGATGGGAAATCCTTGTAATCTCAAACCTTGCTTGAGGCTTTGTTAAGATTAACTTGTGTGAATGAAAATTATGGGTACACCTATTCCAGTCATCATCAATTTGACATAGCCGAGTAACTTATAAGATCAATGACGTCCTTCGAAATTGCATGCAAATTTGCAGATAAAATCTAGATTTGTTATGAGCTTGTGTATACTTATGCAAGACAAAATCATCAGGCTAACTCTGCAGTAGCAAATGATACAAAAATAGGAGAAAAAATAATTAAAGACGCAACCAAAAACACTACATAGAAGATTTCAAATGAGGCATCTGAACTTTGAAATTCTACATTTTGAGGAAAATTGTCCATTTTAAATATTGAAAAAATGCGCTTGTCAAATATTTCTTTCATTAAGTTCACACAATTTTTAGCTTATTTAAAATGTAAGATTTAGGGAATATGTATTAACATGAAACAGTCCTAACATGTATTAACATGAAATTGTTTTGAACTTATTACTATTTGGAAAATGTATAGAATTATGGAACATCCAAATCTTTAAAAAGGAATAAAAATCTGAGGAAACTTTCTGTTGAAAGGATTTTTACATCTCAATAAGGTATTGTATTGCAATGCCATTAAATTCATGATCTGTCAGAGACCTGTCAGTGACCAGAGCCACCAGGCCATCCTGAAGCAAAAAAAAACAGTTGGCTAGATACTGCCAAAAATGGGTGATATTGTAAAGAAGCAATTACAGGTATCTAGAAAGACCGAAAAGATTGGGATTTTCTTCTTTAGGAAAGAGAAGAGTTAATATCGACTGATTTTTTGAGAATAATTTCTGAGGGCTTAGATGTGGAGAGAATACTTCTACTTTTGGGAGAATTCAAAACTGAGGGTCAAAAATACAAATTCGTTCAGAGCAAGTTCAATTCAATAGGGAAATTAGATAAAATATTCTTCCTTAGTAATTATTTTGAGCGTAAAATGTGGCTAAGCCAAATAGTTTAGAAGCCTTCAAAAGGCAATGGGATCAGTACGTGAATAAACAAGTTAGGATCAGAAGCATACTACTCAGCCCTTGGAACCTGCTTCATCATTCAATAAGAACATGGCTGATCTGATTATTACCTCAATTCCACATTTCCAACTACCCTTGAGATAAAAGAGAATAGTAAACACATGTTGAAAGACTGATTTGAATGTGATAAGATGTGAGGGGACTCTTGGAGTATAAATATCAACACTAGGTGAATTGCCCATTTCTTCACTGTCTATTCTGTGTAAAGGGAGCATTTGCTGGGCTCACTCTGAACTGGCTCACCTTCCTACATGACTCCACTGAAATAGGTACATAATCCAAGATTCAAAAGGCTGTTTTGTACAACTGAAAGTATTGATGCAGCAAGGAAATGAAGACATCCATGATGGTGAGATTCCTTGCAAGCAACAAATCTTACAGCAAAAGCCAGGTAATCTTTTACAACTATCATTGCTATTCAGATAGAAAGGGTGCAGGGAACTACTTTAACTAATAAATATTCCTTCACTTTAATCAGGAGCCTTTGGTAATTGACCTAAAATTCTGTAAGGTTGCACCTTAACTAACCCTTCCACAGAAACATTGCAACACATTCCTCAAACTGTTGGTATATTCCCCAAATTAAATTATTTCCACTAGTTGTGAATTCCAAAATTCCTTAATACATTTCAATGCAGAATGAATCAGAAAAGTAAAATATTGGGAAAATGGTTTGAGTCTCCAAAACAAAGTTAGATAATTCTTCTACACTTGAGGAAAATCAATCTAACGGAAAACTGACAAACTTGTTTAACGTGTCTGTACAGGATCTGAGACAAGACCCATAGAGACCGCCAGTTAGAGACATCACTCAGTTACTGCCAGTTATCTTAAGCACCTTAATTACTCCGCGGGTTCTGAAAGGTGATATTTACCAAACATCTTTTAAAATGTCTTTTCCTTCTCCTTCATTCTTTCTCTTTACTTTCAGAATAGTCACAGAACAATAAAGTCCATTCTCCAACTGGTTTAAACAACTTGTTTTCTGAATCACTTATATTTAAGACACATATCCTCTTTTAGATCCCTACGATTTCTTTACAAAATGGCTAACACCTTGTTGACTTTTTATTTTCAAACAATCATAGGTTCACACACTGCATTTTCTAATGATACTATAAGTAACTCAGGAACTGGTAGGACATAATTATCACATGCAAAAAATAAAGAATTGTAGAATTGCTCTGTATTCTAAAGTTGGATCACTTTGGCTAGAAACTGAAGGCCAAAATACTGAACCTCTTGACTTTTGAATTTGAAATACAACATAACATGTACAGTCGTTTCCACAGAAGCTGTTCATTTAATGACAAACATCAAATAACAGAGAAATCCAGCATAATTCCCTCAACTTTAACTATTACCATTTGGAACACTTCTCTTCTGCTAAGTGTTCAGACATGATATTTACAACAATTTTATAACTGACAGAAGTTAGTTTTATTTTACTTTGACCATGTTATAAAAACTATGTCTTGCCCAAGCCAGTTTTTAATAACTGTGTATGTAGAAAAAAGAACATACAAACAGTAATAAAATGTCAGTCATTATTGTACATGCTGGCCACAGTTAAAAGTTCGGATCTAGGGGAAAAACACTCCATTGATTCTTATGTTGATAGTGAAATCTTATTAGGGCTATTGCTAGTCTTCATCATCAGGTGTAATTGATTATTTCAAGGATGAATAAAACTTAACAAAATGGAATTCAGATTTTTAACGAAGCTTATAATAAAATGAGATGTAATCTTAACAGATTATCTGAAAAAGGTTCTGTTGAACAAGAGAATAACTGAATAAATTTAGTCAAAGACTGTCACACCTGAAAAATCCCATTACATCTATTAGGGGCTCAGATGTAGCTTTTAACAGAAAATGAGTTAGGAAGGAGGCAAATCTTTCACTTTAAACTTACTGAATGCAAGTTTGATTACAGCTGTTTTGAAAACAAAAACAAAGGAATGCTGGTATCAAATGATTCATAAAACAAAACTATTTTTGCGATAGAACTGATACCTGCCCTGAATTGTATTTTTAACTTTGTTCCATGGATAACCGAAAATCCATGATTTCAACCTTCAGAGGGCAAAGATTGTCAAAACAGGAACATACAAGTGGAAATGTATTGTCTTTTGTGATCATGGGTTAGTCCAGCAGAGCCAATACTTGTGACTTCTCTTGTACTCACTCTACATTACCGTATTTAAGAATTACAAGAACGACAAAGTGATAATACAGAAGATTCTTGATAGCATTATGATGCCGTTGACGTATTGGGAATCCAACCCATCTGATAGGCCCGTTCTAGCGTCCGCTTGCAATCCTGCATCACAGTGCTAAATGTGATATGTGGATATTCTTGAACTAAACGTTCCACTGTATCTTCATTCACCTGCAAAACATGGATTTCAGGATGGAAGAATTAAAAACACCAAGTCTAACCTCTCCCTCACATTTCATCATTTCTCAAACCACAGCACAGATCTTCAAGTATACTGGTTCTCCAATGTCTCATCGAGGGGGTTATTCATTAGTCATAAACCAGACAGTAAATATCAGCAATAATGTTAGAGCAATGTCATGGCCCAGTCTAATGCTGATTATTTCTGACATCTACCTGTGCACATTTTCAGCTAAGGTCATTTGATAGAACTTTGGACAGATAATCTGAGCTGAATTGTCCCTTCTGCAGCATAAAAGTAATGATACAGGTCAAGCAGATATCAGCTGACACAGCACAGGCAGAGAATTAAGCCTGTGACCTTCCTGGTACTATATTACACAGTACAAATAATGACTGAGCCATCAAGGGATTTTGTCAAGAATATTCAGACAAAGTGATGATACAGCAAATCAACCAATTTGACAGCTGTATAAAAAATGGAAATACCATTTATAATCACATTCTTTTAAATGCCCTAAAATTATTCAAAAATAAGAATTGCTCACAACCTGACAGCAAATGCTTAAGTTTCAGAGTCAGAAAACCTGATGTCATTGTTCTAGTAATTACCTTGTTGCAATAGGCTACAGAAGCAAATCTTGTTGGTCAATTTTGCAGGCGCCAGCTTTTCATTTCCAGATTTTGAAAACTGCAATTAAATTCTTAGAAATGCATGGTGGGACTTGAACTTATTATTAGGAATGTTAGTCCAGGACTCTAGATTATTTCTCCAGTAACTATGTACCTACAACTGCTGTACATCATATTGGTCCTATTCAGTGCAGGAATCATCTACTGATTTTTGATATCATATGTTTCATGTTTACCTTTGTACTGGAATATAACTTTAAGACAAAGACATTAACCTATTTTTCTTACTTTAAATAATTTACATATTAATGCATAATTTGTGGCCTCTTCCCTCATTTACACCATGGAGATGTTAAGCTATTAATTGTTCACCTAAACTGGGCCATCTTAACACCTCATTATTCAATGTCAACAACAGTTTTGCCGATTTCATTTTTTAAAAAAAAACTCTTAACCTGTACTATTATATAAAATATAAAAACAGACTTTCTATGAAATCATACTCCAGATGGAATTATACATGTTGCATGATCCTGGTAAATGTAAAATTGGTTATTGTACAGAATTGTGCGATGTAGGATTTTTAGCAAAATAGGAGCAGCAGTAGATGATTGGGCCCAATGAGCCTGCACTACCATTGAATAGGACCATGGCTGATCACCCACCTCAATCAATACCTACTTCCTGCTCTATCACATTTCCCTTTGCATCATTGACAAATTACAGAATACCAATCTCTACTTTAAACATACTTGATGACTGAGTTTCCACAGCAGCAGTACAGGGCAAATTGATGACGTCTGATGCATAAATGAGTCTGTGCAGGTTCTCCAGGGTAAGTGCAACAAGTGTAGGAAAGTTGAAGGCAGGATCACTCTTTTTATGGCACTAACTACCATATTCAGGTAAGCTTTAAAAGTTATCAAGTCTTTGAACGAATGACTATGAGTTAGTGTGCAAGTGGATGCATGAGCGTGAAAATTGGGACATGAGTCAGAGAATCATAGGGATGTGCAGCACAGAAACAGACACTTCGGTCCAACCCGTCCATGCTGACCAGATATCCCAACGTAATCTAGTCCCGTTTGCCAGCACTTGGTCCATAGCCCTCTAAATCCTTCCTATTCATATACCCATCCAGATGCCTTTTAAAATGTTGCAATTGTATCAACCTCCAACACTTCCTCTGGCAACTCATTCCTTACATGCATCACCCTCTGTGTGAAAACATTGCCCCTTAGGTCACTTTTATATCTTTCCCATCTCACCCTAAACCATTGCCTACTAGTTCTGGACTCCCCCACCCCAGGGAAAAGACTTTGTCTATTTATCCTATCCATGCCCCTCATAATTTTATAAATCCCTATGAGGACACCCCTCAGCCTTCGACGCTCCAGGGAAAACAAGTCCAGCCTGTTCAGCCTCTCCCTATCGCTCAAATCCTCTAACCCTGGCAATATCCTTGTAAATCTTTTCTGAACCCTTTCAAGTTTCACAACATCTTTCCGATAGGAAGGAGACCAGAATTACATGCAATATTCCAACTGTGGCCTAACCAACATCATGTACAGCCACAACAACATGACCTCCCAACTCCTGTACTCAATGCTCTGACCAATAAGGGAAAGCATACCAAATGCCTTCTTCACTATCCTATCCACCTGCAACTCCACTTTCAAGGAGCTATGAACCTGCACTCCAAGGTCTCTTTGTTCAGCAACACTCCCTAGGACTGTACCATTAAGTGTATAAGTCCTGCTAAGTTTGCTTTCCCAAAATGCAGCACCTCACATTTGTCTAAATTAAACTCCAGCTGCCACTTCTCAGCCCATTGACCCATCTGATCAAGATGCCATTGTAATCTGAGGTAACCTTCTTCGCTGTCCACTTCACCTCCAATTTTGGTGTCTTCCGCAAACTTACTAACTGTACCTCTTATGCTTGCATCCAAATCATTTATGAAAGTGATGAAAAGAAGTGGACCCAACATTGCTTCTTGTTGGATCCCACTGTTCACTGGCCTCCAGTCTGAAAAACAACCCACCACCCATCACATTCTGTCTTCTACCTTTGAAGCAGTTCTGTATCCAAATTGTTAGTTCTCCCTGAAGTTCATACAGATCACGTTGGACCTGTCTGCCTTCATCAATCCTCTTTGTTACTTTTTCGATGAACTCAATCAAGTTCGAGAGACATTACCCACACACTACCCATGTTGACTCTCCCTAATCAGTCCTTGTCTTTCCAAATATGTGTAAACCTTGTCCCTCAGATTCCCTCCAACAACTTGCCCACCACCGACGTCAGGCTCACCAGTCTATAGTTCCCTGCCTTGTCCTTACCACCTTTCTTAAATAATGGTACCACGTTAGCCAACCTTTAGACTTCTGGAACCTCACCTGTGACTATAGATGATACAAATATCTTGGTAAGGGGCCTAGCAATCACTTCCCCAGCTTTCCACAGAGTTCTCAGGTACACCTAAACAGATCGTGGGGAGTTATCCACTTTTATGCTTCTCAAGATATCCAGCACTTCCTCCTCTGTAATATGGACATTTTTCAAGATGTCACCATCTATTTCCCCACATTCTATATATTCCACATCCTTCCCCACAGTAAACACTGATGCAAAATGTACATTTAGTATGCCCCCCATATCCTGCAGATCCACACAAAGGCTGGCTTACTGATATTTGAGGGGGCTCATTCACTCCCTAGTTACTCTTTTGTCTTTAATTTATTTGTTAAAACCCACTGGATTCTCCTTAATCCACTTGCATTCAAATAAATACAGTTTAATCTCTCAGTCCTATCTTGTTCTCTGCTTTGTCCCTGCCTGCCCTGACTATTTGGCTTGCTTCTTTTCTCAACTGTACCCATCTAGGCTTGATCTCTTTCCTCAGTATCTTGCTGGGTCCCAACCATTAAATCCTCCTGAACATCTCTAGCAAATCTCCCTGCCAGTATATTAGTCCCCTTCCAATTCATGTGCAATCAATCCTTTTTGTACAGGTCATATCTATCCTAAAAGAGATTCCAATGATCCAAAATTCTCCCATACAACAGCTCCTCAGCCTTGAAATCATCTGCTCTATCCTCCTATTCCTACCCTCACTAGCTCTTGGAACCAGGACTAATCCAGATATTACTACCCTCGAGGATCTCCTTTTTTAAATTCTTGCCTAACTTTTGATATTCTCCCTTCAGAATCTCATCCTTTTGCCTTCCTAAGTCATTGGTATCAATGTGTACAATGACCTCCTGCTGGTCCCTCTCCCCTTTGAGAACATTCTGCACCATCTTTGAGGTATCCGTGATCCTCGCACCAAGGAGGCAACACACCATTCTGATTTTTCATTGTTGGCCGCTGAAATGTTTGTCGGTGCCTCTGACTAGAGTGTCCCCGAACACAATCGATCGCTTGGAATCTGACGTACCCCTCATTGCATTAGAGCCAGTCTCAATACCAGAAACTTGGCTGTTTGCACTACATTCCTCTGAAAGTCTATCACCCCCTACATTTTCCAAAACAGCATATTTGTTTTAAATGGGGATAGCCACAGAAGACTCCTGTACCACCTGCCTACCCCTTCTACCTTTCTTAGAGTTAACTAATCTACCTGACTGTATCTGCGGCTTTTCTCCGTTCCTATAACTGCCATCCATCTCACCCTCCAGCTCTTGTAAATTCCTCATTGCCTCTAACTGTCACTCCAACCGATCTATTCGATCTGACAGGATTCACAACCAATGACATTTATTGCGGATATAATCCTCAGTAACCCTTAAACTCTCCTGAAACTCCCACATCCGACAAGAAGAGCTAAAGACCACTTTGGTCCTTCCAATCTACAGACCCAGAAATTAGCACCGTCTTATTGCTCTAAAAACACTGCTCCAGTTAGCTCCAGGCTAACTTAATACTTATGGCTTATATTTTAAAAATTTAATAAAGAAACAGATCCCAATAACAACATATTAAAGAAAGTACCCACTCTACTCACTATTGTAGATTTACAGTAAGGCTATACTTAAAACTGTTCACTTATCTGTTTCTGTGCTGTGACCTCTCCCAAACAGGATTCCTCATGATCAGTTGTGAATTTTGCTGTTTGTTACATTTTCCTAGACACACTCCGATGTCCAGCAATACATGAATTCAAACATCAAAAGCAGTAACTGTGTAGATTCACTGCTGTGTCAGTTAGCAGTGTAGGTTACTTTCTCTCTCTCCCTTACTGACCATGTGCTCGCTGCCATTATCTGTCTTTCTCCCTTTCAAAAGTGCTGTTGTTTTGACTTCATCTTTCTCCAAAGTTCCAAAACAATTGCAACAGCATATAAAACAGAAATTGCTGCTCCTGGAAATCACCCTCAATACCTAAAATACCTCAAAAAGGAGCAGCTGTTACAGCCACAAATGTTCCCGTCCTCCAGGCATATGAGTGGGGAGGTGAGCATGTGAGCAAGTGCGTGAGCACGTAAATGCGTTGTGAGCATGCAACTGAGTATGTGAGCGTGCGAGTGGGAGTAAACGAGTGGGTGCATGAACAGGCAGAGGGTTGGTGAGCAGGTGGATGAGTGGACAATCTGGTCAACAGTTGATTTGGAAGGTGTGGTCAGTTCAGGGTGTCAAATAGATCAGATTGGCTGTGAATTCAGGTGAGTAGTTGGGTTAGATGTGAGTTGAATCAAGTTAGGAATTGGGGGAATGGTCAAGTCAGGTGGGCAGTGATATCAGGGAGCAGTCAGGTCGAGGGAGACCAATTGTCAGATCAGGTATGATGTAAGGTTGAGAAGGCTAGCTGGATTAGGTAGATAGTTGCTCAAGTGAGGGCAGTTACGTTGTGTTGGGTGGCTAGTCAAGTTGTGTTGGCATGTGTCATCAAGTCAGAGGATGGGTAATGCTGGAAGGAAGTGTTGGGATCAGGACGGAGATGAGGTTGTGTTTCTTAGTTCAGTTCTACAGCTAATGTGTAAATTAGACCAGGTATTAAATGTTGTAAGCTTTGTTAAGTATGCAGGTAAGTGGCTAAGTATCGAGGTAAATTTCTAATATTGAACTCAGTGTTGGACACATTCACTGAATGTCCTGAGCAGCGCAAATCTGTTTAAAATTTCGAGGCAATATAATGCATATGTGGGTCAGAACACATGCAACATAGTCTTACATCCAGATTTCACCACTCTGGACTTTGGAAGATCTGGACCAACGCGTGTTGCTAGTTTATGTTAATGAAAAATACATTAATTAGTTCTCAGCAATGAAATATAGTAACCTGATTTGTACTACAAGAGTTCAATTACATTGTTAAACTGCTTCCTAAAGTGGCTTTATAGTGCTGGGTTTTTCACCTGTTCCTGTAAAAACTGTCCCATTTATAAAGCAAGAGATGTTTAATAATCATAAAAAGTTTATGACATATGGCTGGGGGAGTTAAACCTCTTGTGTGTATGAGCCAAGAATGAGATATTTCAGCTTTTGTGTGCCTTTGGACACATGAGCATAATCTGGCAGCAATCCACTCCGTGCTGATGCTGATTTGCCAAAGAACCCAAATTCTAAAAGTTACGTTCCAATATATATCACAGAACTTTCATTTCATATGAAAGGTGACTTCATGCTAAGTGGGGGTACTATTTACAGTCAAAACCTGGATGTAAAAATAACGTGGCCAAGGATAGATCATTAGGAATTTGGGATGTGATGGTTCAAGGACAAAAGTAAAATATTGCTGTACTCACAGTGGGAAGGCAGGAATTTAAATGAAAATTGGGTATTAAGTCTCGAGCAGCATTATTCAGTGCACTCTCTGTGGCAACACCTCTACCAGAGTCCACTTGCCAACCAATCAGCGCTTTCCTTTCATGGAGTACAAACGTTGATTTACAGAAACACTAAAGTTCTGTATTCCTAAACTATTATATTATGTAGAAGGCAGGATTGCTTAATAACAAAAATAATGTTCTATGTTATCATAGTTGATTAGTGGAACACATTTACAAGTCAAAAAGGGCAATTTAAAGTCATGATCATCATACTAGTGCCTTGTAACATATTACAGTTTTACTTAACCAAGAATGTGCAATTGGCTTTGCTGAAGGAAATAGCTTTTTGTGAAAGTGGGTTTGAGCTCCTAAATCTGATGGCAATGATTTTTGGCAGTGCAATTTAGTTTCGCACATTTGTTCACAACTGTGAAGTTAAATTAAATAAACTGACAAATGCAGAAAAAATCCTGTGGGCCACACCAAACAATTAGTACTAAGAATTCTCTCCATATGACCATACCATACTCCAGGCTGAAAGAAAACAAAGAAGCATGCTCGGTTAAGGTCCGACCCAGCACCACCCAAAACATTCATTCCCTCCAGTACTGTTGCAGTGTCTGTAGTGTGTTCCATATACAAGATGAACTGCAGCGTCTCACTATGGCTCCTTCAACAGCACCTTCCAAACCTGTGACAGCAAACAACTGGAGGACAGGAGAGAAAATGGATGAATCCATCATCATCTCCAAGTTCTCCTCTTAACCACACACCATCCTCAATTAGAACTCTTTCACTGTCATGCATCAAAATCCTGGAATTTCCTCCATAGCAACATTGTTCCTGCACCACATGGATTGCAGGGGTTCAAGAAAGATGCTCACTGTCACCTGCTCAAGGCCAGTTATGAATGAGCAATAAATGCTGGCTGTGACAGCAATGCTCACACCCAGTAAGTGAATTCAACAAATGTGGAAATTGACATTTTTAGTAATAATGCAGATATGTAGTTTGAAGCTCACCTTGGGCTCAAATATGAGACAAAGGTCACAAACACAGAATCATTAGAATTTCAACAGTGCAAAGAGAGGTAATTCGGTGCAATGAGTCTGCACTGACCCTCCAAAGAGCATCCCACACCCCCTAGTTTTGCCCAATCCCAGCAGCAAAGACAGTGACTTCAGTCATTCCAATAGTCAATTGGAAGAACTTTATGCTCCAGAAAGGCAAAAACAGAAGTGAAGATAATTTGGTTAAGAGAGAGATAAAAAGAGTCAGACAAAGGAAACATTTTTAAAAATCCAATTTAATCACTTTCAATCTCCAATAATAAAAAAAACTTCCACAGTTGTGATAATTAATTGTCAGTCCTAAAGATGCTGACTGGCAGAAATTATCCTCCATACAAGGTGCTAAGTGTGTGGCAGAACCCAAATGGAATGTCAGTGAGCAGGTTACTGTTAAGCAAATGATGCTTGAGGACTGATGGGATGTTTATTGGTTGGACTGGATTAGTTTTGCATTTTATGCACAGGGCATATCTAGTCAATTTTCCCCATTGTTGGGTTGATGTCAGTGTTATAACTTTACTAGAATTGCTTGGATCAGGGAACGACAAGTCTGAACAACTCAACTTCAGTACTATTGCCAGAATCTTATCAAGATCCACAGCCTTTGCAATATCCAGTGTTTTCAGCCATTGCTTGATAGCACATAGAGTGAACCAAAATGATTGAAGGATGGTGTATGTGATGCTGAAAACCTCTGGGAGAGCTTGAGATGGAGCATCCGCTCAGTCCTTTTGTTGCACATGCTTCAGACTTCTCTTTTGCACTACTGTGCTGGTCTCCCATGTTCGATAGCAGATGATTGAAGGCTTCTGAAAGTATTCATGCAAATTTGTTTCTATTGTGGTGTTTACAACACAAAAGAGAAAACATTGAAAGACATTACCTTACTTTTGGGTGTTTCTGAAACTTATTCACAGGCTGAGGGCATCACTGGCTGGGCCAACATTATCACTTATTCTTAACTGCCCCTCAGAAGGCGATGGTAAGCTGCTTTCTTGAACTATTACAATCCATTTAGTTAGGAAGAACATGGCGCTGAAGCATTTTCAGGTTTTTGACCCAGCAACATTGAAGGAATGGCAATATATTTCCAAGGTAGGATTTAGCTTAAGATGTCCCAGAGATTGGAAAGTCTTTGAGTAGTTCGAAGAGGAACTGACTGAAGTTAGTTGGCAAAATAATATCCTCTTGAAAAAGGAGTTATCTCGGAATTTAGTTTGTGAAACTTCAGGCTATGAGTTCACACTAGTTTGATTATAATTCTACAGATTATTAAAAGACTGGATAAGTCTAAGATTTCAGTGTTGTGAATTGTACAGGAAAATGACTTAGAGTCATAGAGATGTACAGAATGGAAACAGACCCTTTGGTCCAACTCATCAATCCAACCAGATATCCTAAATTAATCTTGTCCCATTTGCCAGCACTTAGTCTATATCCCTCTGAACCCTTCCTATTCATATACATATTCAGATGCCTTTTACATAGTATAATTGCACCAGCCTCCACCATTTCCTCTGGCAGCTCATTCCACACACGAACCACCCTTTACGTGAAAAGGTTGTCACTCAGGTCCCTTTTAAATCTTTCCCCTCTCACCCCAAAACCTATGCCCTCTAGTACTGGACTCCCCCAACCCAGGAAAAAGACCTAAAAGACCTAAAAGCATTAAAATCATGCCCCTCATGATTTTATAAACCTCTGTAAGGTCACCTCTCAACTTCTGACGCTCCAGGGAAAACATCCCCAGCCTAATCAGCCTCTCCCTATAGCTCAAATCCTCCAACCCTGCCAACATTCTTGTAAATCTTTTCTGAACCCTTTCAAGTTTCATAGCACCCTTCCTATCGAAGGAAGATCAGAACTATACACAATATTCACCAGTCACAGGAGGGCAACTAAGAGGGGAATAAAAAAGCTAAGTCAAACTTGTATTTGGACACGGAAGGAAAATGGATCAGGTTTTTGATTTGTTATAAAGTAATGGTGTTGGGGAAAAGAAATGCAATTTTGTTTTGCCCTGTATTTTGAAGTATTTCAAACAGTGTTACATTTAGAGAGCTTGGTTTGGTTTACTTTATTTTTATTTATTTGGTGTATTGAACTTCCTTTCTATTGTTAAACCAAATCTGCAGTCTTGTGTGTGCACGTTTCCATGATCGACTGTGACATTAAAAAATATAAAATATAATTTATCAAGTCAGATTTCATTCAGGGATCTGCCTGTTCAGTAATGATATCAGATGGAATCATAATGTAAGGCATGAGATAAACTCAAGTAAAATTTGAATGGTAAAGATTCCAAAAAGCTGAATTAAATTAACATAAACGACATATAACCTTAAAAGATTTGTTAACACAGTATCATATACCTGGTTTCAAAATGAAAATCACTTTGCTCACATACTTGATGACATAAACTTAATTTTCTAATCTCCTGCCAAGTCTGAATTTAGAAACTCATTCTTCAGAATATGAAATCCCACTGTCTTATTTCTAGAGGTTCACAGGAAGTCTGGCAGAACACCAGCAACAACGAAGGTTATTTTCCAAAGACTGTACAATCTGCTTATTCTTCTTGTGAAAATACTGTATACTACTTATGTTTATATATATTAAAGTTCATATGTTAATGATATACCCATTCTACAAGATTATTAATGTCATCTAGTAATTTTTTTGCAGTCCCCTTCTGGATTAACTACACCTTCCAATTTGGTGTTATCTACAAATATTGAAATTTACATATGTACAGTCCAACATGTATACAAATTGTAAATAATAAAAGGCAATGATTCACACATTGATCATTGTGGAACACAGCTGACCAAGTTTTATTCATTGGACTTTCAAGACCCTCCCGTTCCAGAGATGTGTAATAACGTCTCTGAACAATTGATTTGCTTAATAAAAATAGCATAATAGAAAAAAAAGGTTCAACCTCTACTTGATGCATTTTACAACCAGATTGCTATCCAGTCAGTTACTTGCCTCTGAATGCCATATGCCTGTTCTAGTTTGTGATATCTTCATAGAATCCCTACAGAATGGAATCAGGCAATTTGGCCCATCGAGTCCACACCAACCCTCCAAAGAACATCCTGCACAAATCCACTCCCTACCCTCTCCCTGTAACCCTGCACTTCCTATGGCTAATTCACCTAGCCTGCACACTACAGGGCAACTTAGCTTGGCCAATCCACCAAACTTTGAACTGTGGGAAGAAACCGGCGCACCCGGAGAAAATCCAGATAGGGAGAATGTGCAAACTCCATACAGACAGTCACCCATAGATGGAAAGGAACCCAGGCCCCTGGCACTGTGAGGCAGCAGTGCTAACCACTGAGCCACCATGTCACCCTTCTTGTGGAAGGTCTTTTGAAAACCCAGATATTTTACATTGAATATATTACCATTGTCGGCCTGTTACTTCATCAAATAATACAATTATTTTGGTAAAAGCTTGACTTTCCTTTTTGAAACATGTGCACACTATTCTGGAACTTTATACATCATTTAGTAGTTAAAGGTTCTGCTGATCTTCCTATCATGGATGTTAAGGTAAGTGGTCAACAGTTCCTGCATTATCCTATTTTAATTAATCACATTAACTATCTGCTAACACTTGATTCCTTTTTCTGTAAATTTTAAGATGTGTATAATAAGGTCTCGCTATTTCTTTCCCAAAATTTTGTTACGCATGTGCATGCAATCCATTCCGATCAGGAGTTTTATTCTCAAAGTTTGATGGTAAACAAATCATCTTCCCTGTACACATCTTTAATAGATTTATAAATCTTCTGAATTTGCCTTCCGATTTTAAATTCACAATGTTAGTCTCCCTCACAAATAATGAGGCAAACTTATTATTTATTGCTTTAACCATTTGCTAATATGGACCTGAGTCAGTGACTCAGTTCTTATTTGGATTTTTTTTTCCCCACCATCCTCCGTGGTAACTAAACCATGACCAACAGAGAGCAGGAAAAATTTAAGGTCACTGCAGCACTGCTCCTTGATCTGCTGTCAGGAGACCACCTGCTCTCTTTCGAATGGTAAGGTATGCTTTCGGGCATGGTTCTGGGACAGATTTTGGAAAGGTCAAATGCTCATTCTAGTTGTTTAAATTAGACATAAATGAATGTAGCAAGTGTACAAATATATGTAACAAGTGCATGAATTCATCAGAACAGCCAAACACACTGGAGCTCAATGGGAACTGTCAAGGCATTGAACTTTCCTTCCCTCTAAATATTTGAAATAAAAATACTGCCTTAAGTGTTGAAAACAAGCTGTACCAGCTATTTCACTGTGTTAAAGGGAGCTTCAGGGTTGTCACTGCAGGATGCCTGTCAGTTCAGTGTATGATTAACAGCTCCAAGTGTTTACAATGTGATACTGTGAATTCAAATGCTTTTTTTTAAATGAGGCATTAATTGAAGTCAAATGTAGCGAATAGGTCTTTAGCAAATTTTCTTAAATGTCTTTATATAAATTGCTGAATTAATTCACAGAAACACAGCAGCATTGGAATTAGGAATACGTTGATCAGCCCTTCAAGCATATAAATACACCAATTAGAATCAAATGTAGAGCAAGCCTGCCCCAATATTCAAGAAGATTGCACCTGAATGTGTTCTCAACTTCACATTCCTGTCCATCTCTCAAAAAAACTTGATTCTCTTATCAATCAAAGATTCTAATTCCACCTGAATAAGTGCAACGACCCAGCCTCTACTGCTTTCTGAGGAAGAGAATTTCTCATACTAACTACTCTCACAAAGAAAAAAAATTCCCTTCCCTGACTAAAAGGTAGAGTCCTTATTCTTAAACTTGTGTGTTGCTGAAAAGAAATTGTTGACACTTTTTGTCTTGTATGCAACAGGATAATTTTCACAAATATAAATAAGCAAAAAAACATTTTTATGGCAACAAAGGAAAGTGCTGGTTGGCATGTGTACTCTGCTTGCCAAAAGCATTGCCACAGAGAATGCACCCATTAATCATTAAAAAAAAGAAAAAACTGCGGATGCTGGAAATAAGAAACAAGTACAGAAATCGCTGGAAAAACTCAGCAGGTTTTGCAGCATCTGTAGGGAGAAAGTAGAAATAACATTTCCAGTTCAGTGACCCTAATCCAAAACTGAGTTCTGAAATTGATCAGAAATATTAATTCTGAATTTGGGACCTGAAATGTTAATTCTGTTTTTGTTCACCTAATATGACTGACAGTTAACAGCCAGGCTTTGCTTAAATTTTAAACCAGGCAGGTTGACGCCGATTGCTCAGGGCATTGTCCTGAGAAATGAACCAGTAAACGGCTTCACAAATTTGGAGAGTTGAAACAAGTGTCATGTCTAGCCATATTCTTTCTGCCTGCAAAGGACAGGGCTCTTCACATCGATGTATGTAATTTTCAGTTTATGCAAGTTGGCTACACTGTGTGCTAATCTTCAATTAGTTGTCAACATAATTCCTTGCACATTCAGAATTATCTAGCAAATGCTGTCCAATTGCAGATTCACATCTAATGTTGGTCACTTACAAGTTCTGGTTGGCTATAGCCAGTGCCTTTGCTTGCTGTGAATAGCTGATGGGACATGGTTTTTGATTTGATTCAACAATATTTGGGACATACAGTCTACATACCAGCCATCACACCAACAATGAAATTTTTATTACTTATTTGTGTGACAGCAGAACATCATCTTTGGCTTGATGTCAGTACCCTGTCAGTGCAAACATCACTCCTGTTGCTATTGCTTTGCAGCTGCAGAAACAGCTAGCTCACCTGCTGCTCTTTTCTGGCCTAAAGGGCCAAATGACCTATTCCTGTTCCTAACTTTTTCATTTGAGGTATCTTATCCTTCTGTGGTAATCTTAAGTAAACAGAGCACTGTTTGGGACCAAAAGAGACCATCATAGGTCCTTACATGAGTTTGCACAGTTCACAGTGAGAAATCATCTAATTAGAGTCACAATCGTCCTGCAGGATGACTTTGATGTGCCCCACTACACATCAAGTTTGTACAGTGAAGAAAGTTTCGGGCAGCACTACCTCTCCGCACCTTGTGAAACGTTTTGTTGAGTGCAAGATGAAAAGCTTAGTCTTTTAACAATATTCAAGTTCTATACTACCAAATAACAATTTGTATTCTTAAACTGAGTCTGCTAGTTTTAGAATTCCCACAAGAAGGTATCCACCCTATCAAGCCCCCTCAGGATCCTGTATATTTCAATAATATCATCTCCCAGTCTTGTAAGCTCCAAGGGTTATTCATCCAACTTCTGCATTCTTTATTCGTAACAAAAGCTTTCATCCCAGGAATGACTTCATTGAACCTTCCTTGAGCTGTTTTTATTCAAAACGGTTCACCAAATTGTTTCGTACTCCAGATGAGATCTCTCCAACGCTCTGTATAAGTGCTGTAGTGAAACTTCCTTGCTTTTATATTCCATTCCCTCTACAGTAAACACCAACATTCAATTCGTTTTCCTAATCACTTGCTATCTTGCATATGATCATTGAATGAGTCACATACCAAAATTTCTCTGTACCACTTACTTCTGCAATCTTTCTCAATAGATACTTAAGTAGTTTATTGAATCTCAGTGGGAGTGAGAGGTCTCCACATGCCAGATGTTGGGTGAATTGGCATGGAAGGTGTAGGGGAAAAGGTGGAGGGCATGAATTGGTGCTGAACTGGAATGGAGTTATAAAGGACTATGGAGGGCATGGGTCATTAATAAAGGATGTAAGGGTTCTCGCAGATGAGTAGAGAGGAATTGAATGGAATGAAAGGTATAACAGGCTATGGGGGCGGGGGTGGGGAGGAGGGGCAGGGGGGTACTCAATATAGTATGAGTTGGCACGGATGGTGCGTACAGTATGAATGAGGGTGATGTAAAGGGTGAGGGCTGTTTTTTGTTTTTGAAACAAAACTGCAGCAAATTCCTGAGATACAAGCTATTTTAAAAACGCTATGTATACATCCATCTTCTCCAGTGGTTATCGCTGAACACTTTGAGGACAGCAGATATAAATCCCATAAACACCCATTTCCGTGAAATGAATATCTGAATTTGAGGACATAATTTTCTTGGATAAAGAGTCCAGAGCTTGAAAATCTCTCAGGAATTCCCCTGACCCAGGAACAGAAACTCAGGTCAAAGACTGCTTTCTACTACAGATATGTGCTTCTCCCAAAATATGTATAATCCTTAACTTTTGACTTGGAAATTAATAGTATGTATTACTGTTTTACAACATCCATCCCAAATTTCAGCTAATTCACAGAATCATAGAAATGTACAGCACGGAAACAGACCCTTTGGTCCAACTCGTTCATGCCGACCAGCTATCCCAACCTAATCTAGTCACATTTGCTAGCACTTGGTCCATATCCCTCTAAACCCTTCTTATTCACATACCTATCCAGATGCCTTTTAAATGCTGCAACTGTACGAGCCTCCACCACTTCCTCTGGCAGCTCAGCCCATACACGCACCACCCTCTGAGTGAAAAAGTTGCCTCTTAGATCCCTTTTAAATCTTACCCCTCTCACCCAAAACCAATGCCCTCTAGTTCTGGACTCCACCAGCCCAGGGAAAAGACTTTGTCTATTTATCCTATCCATGTTCCTCATGATTTTATAAACCTCTATGCTCCAGGGAAAACAGGCCCAGCCTATTCAGCCTCTGCCTATTGCTCAAATCCTCCAACCCTGCAACATCCTTGTAAATCTTTTCTGAACGCCTTCAAGTTTCACAACATCCTTCCGAAACCAGAATTGCACGCAATATTCCAAAAGTAGCCTAACCAACACCTTGTGCAGCCGCAACATGACCTCCCAACTCCTATACTCAATACTCTGCCCAATAAAGGAAAGCACACCAAAAGCCTTCTTCACTATCCTATCTACCTGTGACTCTACTTTCAAGGAGCTATAAACCTGCACTCCATGGACTCTTTGTTTAGCAACACTCCCTAGGAACTTACTATTAAGTGTATAAGTCCTGCTAAGATTTGCTTTCCCAAAATGCAGCACCTCACATTTATCTAAATTAAACTCCATCTGCCACTTCTCAGCCCATTGGCCCATCTGATCAAGATCCCATTGTAATCTGAGATAACCTTCTTCGCTGCCCACTACACCTCCAATTTTGGTATCATCAGCAAACTTACTAACTATACCTCCTATGCTCAGATCCAAATCATTTATATAAATGACGAAAAGTCAAAATATGCATTCTGAGTATTCCTTCATCCAAACTTCAGCACCCATTATTTCTCATCTTTCTTTACTAGCTTGCTTTGTTACTTATTTGCCTTTGTGACAGGTTGCCCGAGAGGGAGTATTTTAACTGAGAAGAGAGTCAGGATAGGCTTAGGTTGTTTTCTTTGAAGCATAGAAGTCTGAGAGGGGGCCTGATTAAGGTGCATGGGTGGGGTGGACAAAAAGCAGCTGTTCCATTTAGTTGTGGGATCAATAACAATGGGGCAGCAGAAGATTTAGAGGGAATTTGAAGATTCTGAGGTCCGGAATGCACTGCCTGGGAGGGTGGTTGAGGCGGAAAACCTCACAACCTTTAAAAAGTATGTGGATGAACACTTGAAATGCCATGCATTCAAGGCTACGGGCCAAGTGTTGAAAAGTGGAATTAAGGTAATCAGGTTAGCACAGACTTAATGGGCCAAAGGGTACGTTCTGTGCTGTTACACTCTATGATGGTATTTCTGGATTCTCATTTTAAAGTCATATGAACAGACAGGCTTAGTCCTTCATTACTCCTGTTTCGGGTTCTGCTCATTTCCATCACCATTGGTTAGAAACACATTAAAAAGTCAAACAAGCATTAGGCTTTATCTCCAGAAGGTTGTAATTGAAAAAGAGGGAAGTTTATACAGAATCAATGTCAAATCTTCGTTTAACCACACTCAAGGATGTGTACAGTTCTCGTCACCATATTATGAGAATAATACAGAGGCATAGGAGAGGATACAGAGATGATTTATAGGAAAAGTACAAGAAATGCAAGTGTATATATAATATATATAAAAAGGAAAGGATGAACTAACTAGGATTCTAATTTACTAGAAGAATAATTTACTGGATAATATGATAGAGGTGCTTCAAATTATGAAAAATTTTGAAAAAGTGAATACAATGAAAATGTTTTCACGTGAGGAACATCATAACCAGAATCCATTAGTATAAGATAGTCACCGCAAAACATTCCAATAGGTAATTCAGAAGAAATATCTGTACCCAAAGAATGCTGATAATGAGGATTTTGATGTCACAGGAAGTTGAAACAAAGAACATAGATGTGATAGAAATATACTTGAGGGAATGAAGAATCAAGGGCTGTGAGGAAATTTTAGATAAGGAAATATAGGGAGTAGAGCATGGACTGCTTGATCCTAAATATCATGCATTCCTCTTTTCCTGGATTACTTCTCATCTCCCACTCCTCCAATTCTCTCCCTGTGGGGTAATGCTCATCTTCCACAATTTCCATTGCTGACTGTGTATTAAATGTCCATCACCCATTCTCTCCATTATTCTGATTCTGGATTACAACTCATTTTCCATATATTAAGAACCACAAACAGGATTTCCCCAGCATTACTGGTCCTTTCTTTTATCAGACTCCAGGAAATATTTGAATTAGCAGTTATACTACTATGTCTGAACAACATCAGTTATAAAGAGATAGAAAAAGGACAATGTTTTGCTCTACAATGTGAATGTTAACAAAATTAATACCAAGTCTTTGCAAAAATGCAGCTTTATAATGTTAGCTTTAGAAACTATTTACAAAAAAATTGTCATGATCTGACTACTGCAAATATCTACAATTTGTTACCTTCACTGTTCTGAGTGGATGAACTGCAAGTCAAGGAACACATTTTGCTAACAAATCACTCTTTCTGTTGCTCTGATTGCTTGACAGCACCTTCAGATGCTCCAGGGAAAACAGTCCCAGCCTGTTCAGCCTCTCCCTATAGCTCAAATCCTCCAACCCTGGCAACATCCTTGTAAATCTTTTCTGAACCATTTCAAGTTTCAAAATATCTTTCCGAAAGAGACCGGAATTGCACGCAGTATTCCAACAGTGGCCTAACCAATGTCCTGGACAGCCGCAACATGACGTCACAACTCCTGTACTCAATACTCTGACCAATAAAGGAAAGCATACCAAACGCCTTCTTCACTATTCTATCTACCTGCGACTCCACTTTCAAGGAGCTATGAACCTGCACTCCAAGGTCTCTTTGTTCAGCAACACTCCCTAGGACCTTACCATTAAGTGTATAAGTCCTGTTAAGATTTGCTTTCCAAAAATGCAGCACCTCGCATTTATCTGAATTAAACTCCTTCTGCTACTTCTCCGCCCATTGGCCCATCTGGTCAAGACCCTGTTGTAATCTGAGGTAACCCTCTTCACTGTTCACTACACCTCCAATTTTGGTGTCATCTGCAAACTTACTAACTGTACCTCTGATGCTCACATCCAAATCATTTATGTCAATGACAAAAAGTAGAGGACCCAGCACCGATCCTTGTGGTACTCCACTGGTCACAGGCCTCCAGTCTGAATAACAACCCTTCACCACCACCCTCTGTCTTCTACCTTTGAGCCAGTTCTGCATCCAAATGGCAAGTTCTCCCTGTATTCCATGAGATGTAACCTTGATAATCAGTCTCCCATGCGGAACCTTGTCGAACGGCTTACTGAAGTCCGTACAGATCACATCTACTGCTCTACCCTCATCAACCTTCTTTGTTACTTTTTCAAAAAACTCAATCAAGTTTGTGAGACATGATTTCCCACGCACAAAGCCATGCTGACCATCCCAAATCAGTCCTTGCCTTTCCAAATACATGTACGTCCTGTCCCTCAGGATTCCCTCCAAAACCTTGTCCACCACTGAGGGCAGGCTCACCGGTCTATAGTTCCCTGGCATGTCTTTACCACCCTTCTTAAACAATGGTACCACGTTTGCCAACCTCCAGTCTTCCGGCACTTCATCTGTGACTATCGATGATACAAATAATCGCAACTAGAGGCCCAACAATCACTTCTCTAGCTTCCCACAGAGTTCTCGGGTACACCTGATCAGGTCCTGGGGATTTATCCACCTTTAACCATTTCAAGACATCCAGCAGTTCCTCCTCTGTAATTTGGACATTTTGCAAGATGTCACCATCTATTTCCCTACAGTCTATATCTTCCATAATGTTTCCTTCTCTTCAAAAATCTCATTTTACAGTAAAACTATATCAACAAATCTAGATACAGGAATAACACCAATGTGGGAACAAGGGAGAAATATTGCTGGCCTTATAAATAAATGAAAATTATTTTTGAACCAGGAGACAAGCAAGTGTATGAAGCTTCCAAACGTTTATGGAGTATCATCATATACAATCAAGCCAGTAATTTTCAACACATGGTCTCTGCTGTGGAAATGATGTATGGGATCATTTAGTAGTCTCAATTAAGACTAACTTGTATATTTAGTGTACCAGCATAACAATGTACTTCAATAGCATCCATACTTTGTTCAGTGCATTTTCATTCTGTCAGTATCTGGGAGAAAACAGTAGCAATGGAAGTAAAAGGGCACTGAAAGTATTCCTTCGTGATGAAATCAAAATGATTATTGTATTTCTCTTGAGTTAACAACCTGCCAACAAATTCATTACAGCATCAGGCCACCTGATTTCGTTGCTGAGTCATTATCTTCATAAAATAAAAGTTTGTATATGATTCGAGAACATTATAAAAACCAGAAATAAACTTATCAAAACACTATTGTCAACAGTGAGAAGATTATTCAGCATTTTTGTGTGCTGGAAGGCTGCAGTTATCAGTAAATCAATGGGTTGATATTACATCATAAAACTTGGAGATGCAAAGCCCAAATTTTTCAATTTATGGCTGTCTTAATTTAAATATTAGAATATATTACTCTGCATTATACAGATAATGATGCATGGAAGGGGGAAGCCTTTTCTTTGCTTCTTTACCATTAGACCTGTCACCATGGATGCTATTACATGCTGGTGGACTGCAGCTTCCCTTGATTAAATTGGAATATGATTTCCTGAATATTTTTACTGTACAAATATTCAAAAATTGGGATTGATCCAAAAAGTGTGATATGAGACAATATCACCATTTCTATACAATTATTATTGTATAAAAAAAGGCTTTATTCTTCAGCGCTGACATTTACAATCCAGGATGTAAAGAGAGTGACATTTGCTTTTCATGCTATTTTTGAAGATGGTCACACTTCCAAGTTGAAGTGGAAAAAAAAGGTCATGCCAACGCTAATTTAATTAATAATGAATTCTTTTGATGATTTTTTATGGTTCTGATCAATCCACTTTTCTTCTACTATGGCACTCTTGCCTAGAGGCAAGTGATAATCAATGGAGTCATACAAGTGGTTTTGCTAGCCTTGAAAATGCTCTGATCTTTTACAGACAGGACAGTTAACAACGCAGCTATTCTGATTTTTGCATATTGCATAACTCAAGCTGAGCAGAGGCTCTGACACAAACAATGGAAATAATCAAGAAACTGAAACAGTCCCAATAAAAAAAAAGGCGAAATCTAAAGTCAAAAGCTTTAACATAAAATTTTCAGCATTAATCCTGGACCAAGAAACTAGAAAAGATCAGCTTGTCGCAATTAAACAAAAACCATTGTTTGTTCTATGTACAGTCATAGAGATGTACAGCAGGGAAACAGACCCTTCGGTCCAACTCATCTATGCCAACCAGATATCCTAACCCAATCTAGTCCCATTTGCAGCACTTGGCCCATATCCCTCCAAACGCTTCCTATTCATATACCCATCCAGATGCCTTTTAAAAGTTATAATCGTCCAGCCTCCACCATTCCCTCTGGCAGCTCATTCCATACACGCATCACCCTTTGTGTGAGAAGTTGCCCCTCAGGTGCCTTTTAAATTTTCCCCTCTCACCGTAAACCTATGCCCTCTAGTTCTGGATTCCCCCAATCCAGGAAAAAGACCTTGTCCACTTCCCCTATCCATGACACTTATGATTTTATAAACCTCTGCAAGGTCACCCCTCAACCTCTGATACTTCAGGAAAAAAAAAGTCCCAGCCTATTCTCCCTATAGCTCAAGCCCTCCAACCCTGGTAACATCTTTGTAAGTCTTTTCTGAACCCTTTCAAGTTTCACAATGTCCTTCCAACAGGAGGGAGACCAGAATTGTACACATTGCTCAAATCTTTGATTGACATTTGCTTCATTTATTCCTTCTCTGATTAGCTTTACTAGGAAAGATATAGCACTTGATTTGGCATTACCTTTCAAAGTCAAAGTCAATTAATCCACTGCGGTTACTCAGTCATGTAAAAATATTGCTGCAAAATGACACATTTTGTCAAAGCTTTATGTTTTGCACTCATCATCATGAGTGTGCGGTGAACTTTTAGGATTATCAATCGGGTTTATATTGAGACCAGTTGCATGCACTGGAAACTATACTCTTTTTAAACAGGGTCCTATTTGTTGCAGATAGAAAAATACATGAACACAGACTGTGAATACTTCCAAATTCAACAACTTAGGTGACAGCCTCTGATTCACTTCACAGGACAATCAAGAGTCAACCTGTCTGGTTTAAAATTTAGACAAATCTTGGTAGTTAACTGTCTTTATCATTTACTGGTGTATTCTCCATGGCAACACCTATATCAATCACAGTCGGCTTTCCAACCAATCAGCACTCTCCTCTCATAGTACACGTTATTTTCTCTTTTCTTTGGCATTATTTGCAAATTTTTCTAATGAAAGCAAGATGAAAAGCTTTGACAAAGAATCTGTCTTTTTTTCGCAATACTCAAATTCGGCACGACTGACAATTATTTCCAAAGATACAGTCCACATTAATGACATGCATTTCGTAATCCCAATTGGGACCAAATAAAGATGGAACTGGAGAAAACGGTGGTAATTGAATGGGACAGCAGGAATTCACATCTCCTTTTCTGCTAAACGCCACATAGGCAGCATGGGGAAAGGAGTGGATGGAAACTCAATTTATTGTTATGAGGTTAAGTGCCCCTCCACCCCCAAGTAAGTTTTGTAATTTTTAGTAATGCAGTAATTGTTAGACTTCCCATCAACTGAATTGAAAGGGAAAGAATTTAAAAAGTAAATAAAATATTTTGTCTCCTCATCATGAAAGCTGTGGTATGAGTTATATCTGTGTCATTAAACGGATCCATGGCAGTAATGCAAGACTTAACGAGCCATATGTTTTTTGAGATTGTGATTTCTACCAAATTAGACCATTTGACAATTTTTTAAATGTAAAAATTTTTAGGTGAGCGAAATAAAAGCTAATCTAATGAATAAAAAAGGTATAGCACGTTTTACAGTACTGAAAAATGTAATCTAGAACAATAGAAATGTCAACTAATTTAAGGTATTCACATTGCTTTTGTGGATTCAGACGAGACATCTGTCAAGATAGCAGTTCTGAAGTCAGTCTGTTTGTTTATTGGGGAATGTTACACACACTTACCTGCAATGGAACGGAATAATCATCATTTTAGAAATGCTTGACTCTGCTTACACAGCTGGTGCCATGACTTCAATGGCTCCCCATTATTATAATAATGCTTGTGAATTCTAATCATAAAGAAAATAACGGATGAGAGGGTGAGGTTAACCCTGGTACTACAGATTGGATTGCAACAGGAGATTAACTCAATGCCTAATTTCAACCCAAAGGTGAAATCCAGCACAAGCACATATAAACACTCTTCTCCATTCTACATGATTTTTGTTCCAAATCTCAATTCACACTGATTCTGCTGAATGTTCAAAATAGATATTTCCATTTTCACAAGCTGTCAACTACTAAATTACTTCATTTATTTATTAACCACTTCTTTCATACTGTAATTTCTGGCCAGTTTACTGAGCCAATTTGAAGTTCTACTCAGCAATATCAAATGAGAAAATGCCACTTGGGCGAAGATACATATATAATTCACTCTGCATAGCCCACTTCATGATGGTCTCTATCCCCTTATACATTTAGGCTAGGGAAAATTCTATAGACCTTCAAAGATAGTCAAACAAAATTGCAGGCCAACTGACTCTCTGCACAGTTCCATATTGAAGTCTACCCAGTCGCTTTCCACAAAATATTTCCTTGGCTCCAACACAGGACAATTGTGTCTATAAGTATTTCATTATTTCTTCTGCCTATAATCTTCTATTAAGGTTTCAACTAATAAAGTGCCTAACAACTTCTGTTATTCGGGTTAATGTAATCTATTCAAGAACATGACCCAAGCAAACAGGCCGAATTTGCATTCAATGGATAAGCCAATGGTCAGGATTAAAAATCATCTGTCAGATTGATCATTTTGGATATATCTGGAGAAACTAATAAATTACCATAACGTTTTGAAAAATTTAATAGAGAATATTTTTCATAGGCTTTGAGCCCCCTTCTACGTGCATGTTTTGCATAAGATAATAAATAGAAAATCCTTATTCATTGTTGGTGCACCAGGTTTTACAATCCCACAAATTAATGTCTGTTCAGCAAGACATTACTCATAACTCAAGCATGCAAAACATTTATACAGTAATTATATGGGCAAGAAATACTGGGCCAAAATAATGTGGCTTCGTCATTTTACTTTATTTACATTATGATCAAAAGGATAAACAAGCTGTTAGTCCTGTGAGGAAATGATGGAAGAGATTCTTTCTAAAGAAAAGCTAAGGCTGCAAATTTTGGCTCCTTTGCACCTAGATATTTGGTGTGATGAGTGCTGTTTTGGCTGAAAATGGCTTTCACAAAATGTTTTGGTAAAGGTTTAAAGGCGTATGAAGAAAACATTCACCATAAAACAGAATAGCAAGCATACTGTGATTTGACTCCAGCACTGCCATTTTGGAAATCTAATACCATCTCTTAAACATACACAGCTGAACAAAAATTCAGCAGTAGGAAAGATTTCAGTCCTCCAAATCACTAGGAGCTTAATTACATCAAAATAATCTGGGTTCTATCTCCACTCATGAACTTGAGCAAAAAATCAAAACTGACACCAATACTATATTGAGAGAGGCTTCATGCACTATTAGATATGCTGGTATTTGAGTAAGATTATTAACAGAGGTGGTATCTCCATATTAAGATGAATTTAAAAGCTATAATGGCACTATGCTAAGCCACAGCATAGGAGTTATTCCTACTATCCTGGCCAATATTTATCCTTCAATTAATGTCGCAAAGCATATTAAAAACCAAAAGAACTACTTATGTTGTAAATCCGAAACAAAATCAGAAATTGCTGGAAAAGCTCAGCAGGTGTGAGGAAGGATTTTTTCCACAGATGCTGTCACATCTGCTAAGCTTTTCCAGCAATTTCTGTTTTTGTTTCATAAAAAACTTTCTTGGGTTATCATCACATTCCTGTTGTGAGAGCTTGCTGCATGCAAATTGGTTGATGAATTGACTACACATTGGAATGACCACAGAATAGAAGTCATTCTTTGGCTGCAAAGAATTTTCAAATAACCATTGGTGTAAAGAAACAAAATAAATTGAAACTGTTCCCTTTTCTTTATTTCACTAGTTAAAAGGATTAGCAACTACGTACAGTTTCCTTGCTGATTGATTTCTGCAGAAGGTGGTTTTGTTGACAGGAGTGTTTGATGGTTTCTAGACTTCTTAATGTTACTAAAATCTACATGGAGTGGTATGATACAGATTAAAGAATTTTGTCCTGACTTTAAGAATTCTGCACAATCCACTTTTGTCCAAATATGGGTGCAGCAGTATGCATTCCCTTTAGTCTACAGCATAATAGGGAGGTTGAATGAATAGTTGCACAGAGCAGGGTGAACTGCCAGAAAAAAAGAGAGGTGGTGGTGATAAACAGCTCTCATTTGCTGGGCTTTCCTCCCCAGGCTGTTCAGAAAGCAATTCTCCAACCTAAACTTCAGTGTGTGAGATTTCACCACTGAAATCTTTGACCCACTGCTCCAACAAATGCAACTTTGGAGCTGGGTGAGGGAAGCATTACCAATGACTGCAAGGTGATTATGGCCAGGAACTTTTATGAGTTGGGCTCCTTCCAGGCTACAGTTTCAAGCATGGCACTTACTTTCTTTTTAACCCATTCATGGGACCTGGGTATTGCTGGCTGACCAGCCTTTATTGCCCATCCTTAGTTGCCCTTAAGTGTGGTGAGCTGCCTTCATCAACCATTACAGTCAATGTGGCATAGGGAGATCAACAAAACACTTAGGGAGGGAATTCCAGGATTTTGGTGCAGTGACTATGAAGGAATGACAATACATTCCCAAGTTAGGATGTTAATTGGCTTGATGGGGAACTTGTAGGTGGTGGTGTCCCCACATTTCTGCTGCCTATGTCATAACAGATGAAAGGGTCTATGGGGCTTGGAAGGTGCTGTCTAAGGATCTTTGGTAAATTTCTGCAGTGCATTTTGTAGTAAGTACACAGCTGCTACTACTGAGTGTTGGTGGTGGAAGGAGTGGATGTTTGTGGATGTAATGCCAATCAAATGGGCTGCTTTGTCCTAGATGGTATCAAGCTTCTTGAGTTTTGCTGGAGCTGCATCCATCCAGGGAAGTGGGAAGTCATGAGGTGAGTTACTCAGTACAGTATTCCTAGCATCTGACCTGCTCTTGTAGCCACTGTGTTTATGTGGCAGGTCCAGTTGAATTTATGGTCAATGGTAACCACAAGGGTATCGATAGTGGGGGATTCAGTGATGGTTACACCATTGAATATCAAGGACTGGTGGTTAGATAGTTTCTTAACAGTGATGGCCATGGTCTGGCATTTGTGTGGCACAAATGTTACTTGCCACTTATTAGCCCAAGTTGGGATATTGTCAGATCTTGTTGCAATTTAACGTGAATGACTTCTGTATCTGAGAAGTTGTGAATATGCAATCATCAACGAACATCCCACTTCTGACCTTATGACGGAGGATTGGTCATTGATGATGCAGCTGAAGATGGGCTGGGCCTAAGTCATGAGCCTGAGGAACTCCTGAGACATGTTCTGAAGCTGAGATGACTGACCTCCAACAACCACAACCATCTTCCTATTTGCCAGGTATGACTCTAACCAGCAGATAGTTTGCCCCCAAATACTTATTAACTCCAGTTTTGTCCGGGCTCCTTGATGTCACCTCAGTTGAATGCAGCCTTGATGTCAAGGGCTGTCACTTTCACCTCACCCCTGGAATTCAACTCTTTTGTCCATGTTTGAACCAAGGCTGTAATGAGGTCAGGAGCTGAATGGCCCTGGCTGAACCTAAACTGGATATCACTCAGCAGGTTATTCTGAACAGGTGCTGCTTGATAACACTGTTGATGACACCTTCCATCACTTTACTGTTGCAATAGGGAGGTCATTGGAATTCTTCATTCATTGTACACGTACTGCAGCTGAAAGTGATTTTGCACTTGATGTCAAACATGTGATTGTATGCAATTTAACATGTAAGCCAATGCCAGGTATTCTGGCATGAATCATGATTCCTTTATTCAAATTAGTCACAGAGTGACTGCAACCCATGAAGACATAGTTAGTATGCATACAAAAAAGTTATATTGTTACAAGAAAATGTGCAAGAGTGCCTAAAGTTTACTTTCACTGCCAGGACCATTCTGAAGGAGTCAAACAGTATTCAACAGAGCTCTTTGGGTGAAGTGCTGCATGTTGCACTAACTTGCCAGTACAACAGCCCAGCTCTTACTTCTGATAATCACTTATGGGGTAGCAGCATGAGCAAAGGGCTGAACTGAAAATGAATGATTTGTCTGATTGCAACAACAGTAAATACAACTCCAATTCCCCACTTACTAACAATGCCACAGTTTACCTTTGCTCTGTTTCTAACCATTACAACATCTGCTTTGCCACAATGCAAAAACAACTCCAACATAAAATAAATATTCCAAGCCACTCTTATACATCAAACCATGCATATTACATACAACATCAACTAGCACCATTGTTCATTCCCTTGGTTCCTGTCTTGTCTGCACCTTGTTTCTCCCCGAAGCAGTGATATCCCAAAGGCAGTTGTATTGTTGATGAAAGGCTGCTGACTTTCAGTATGGACACTGCAGTTGATCTGGGAGGACAACTCAAACAACCTTGGTCCAGAAGGCCTGGTTATTATGCCCACCTCAGGGGTTTGGGATTTCAACCTAGTCATGCTATTATATCTTTAGCCTTTTAAACCTCACCCCATTTACCTCTTCAATCCCATTCCTCACTTTTCATGCCCCATCTAAGGCCACTGATCCATCCATGAAAGCCACCCACACAATCTCCTAAAATGTAAAGTTGAAGTTGAATCTCCACAAAGCGAACACTCCTAGAAGACTAAGTGCGAGTCTGGGACACTTCAACACCATAATTCCAACCAAACCCATCTCCAAACTCAGAGACCTAGGAGTCTGCTCCCCTCTCTGCATCTGTGTCCTCAACTTTCTGACCAGCAAACTGCAGTAAGGACAGGTGACACCTCCTCCACAATCACGCTCAACACCAGTACCCCGCATGGCTGCATACTTAGCTTCTTACTAAACTCCTTATACACTCACACGGCTATGTGGTCAAATTAAGCTCTAACACCATTTACAAATGTGCTGATGACACTATCATAGTAAGTCAGATCTCAAACAATGAGACAGAGCACAAGAAAGAGACAGATGGCTTTGTGGCAGGGTGTAAAGATAACAATCTCTCCCACAATCTCAACAAAACTTCAGGAAGTGGAATGGAGAACAGGGTCCTGACATATCATGGTCCTGAGGTGGAGGTGGTTGAGAGCTTCAAGTTCCTAGCAGTAAATATCAGCAACAATCTATCCTGGTCGACAGAGTAGGGTAAACACATCAACACTCTACCTTCTCAGAAGGCTAAGGAAATTCAGCATGTCCACAATGACTCTTACCTATAGATGGCATCATAGAAAGCATCCTATCTGGACACCTTGGTATGGCAAATGCTCTGCCCAAGACTGCAAGAAATTACATAGAATTGTGAACACAGCCCAGTCTATCATGAAAACTAGCCTCCCATTCAATGACTCAGTCTATACTTCCCACTGCCTTGGAAAACCTGTCAAAATAATCAAGGATCGTCCCACCTTGGTGACATTCTCTTCCATCAGGCAGAAGATATAAACATTTGAAAACACATCAGCAGACTTAAGAACAGCTTCTTCCCCACATATATTACAGGGATCTTTCTTCGCACCTTCTCTGTAGTTGTAACACTATATTCGACATTCTATTCTATTACTCTGATCTCATGTAAGATATGATTTGTCTGGTTAGCATGCAAACCAATACCTTGCACTATATCTCAGTACATGTTACAATAATAAATAAAATAAAATCAAAAATCAAATGAAGAGAGTCAAAGTGAAATCCTGAGACCTTGGTGAAGGAACCCTCAAGTTCCATTGAATATATTCAAGAAAAGGGTAGATAAATTTCTAGATTTTCAAGATATCAAGATTGATGGGGACAAAGTGGAAATATGGCATTGAGATAGAGGATCAGCTATGATCCACTTAACAGCAATGCCAACTTAAAAGGTATGAATGGCTTTCTCTTGCTTCTAGCTTCTTTGTTTCTTCAAAGTATGGAGAAACTTTGGAATTAAAGGCAGAATAGGAGGCGGTCTCCTGAGATTTTTGGTTTATAATCTAAGGGTTTGCAAATACATACATAATGTTAAGTGAGTTGCACTTGGCCTAAGCAGAATCTAAATACTTTAGCACCATAAAAGCTTTGATTAGATTCCCTACTGTATGGAAACAGGCCCTTCGGCCCAATAAGTCCACACTGACCCTCCAAAGAGTAACCCACCCAGACCCATTCCCCTACATTTACCTCTGATTAATGCACCTAACACTATGGGCAATTTAGCATGGCCAATTCACCTGACCTGCACATCTTTGGATTGAGAGAGAAAACCAGAGAACCCGAAGGAAACCCACACAGACATGGGTAGAATGTGCAAACTCCACACAGCCAGTCACCCGAGGCGGGAATCGAACCTGGGTCCCCAACACTGTGAGGCAGCAGTGCTAACCACTAAGCCACTCTTTGGTTTAAAATGCGAAACAATGAGGCCTAATCCTTTCATCTAATAACTGTAGTTTGAATTTTTTTTTCTAAAAGTTCATGTTCTCCCTTGAGATTTAAATAACATTCATTTGTTTTGATATCCATTTCTCATGGTGATCAGATGTTTAATCGAATTCTGGTCTCCTTCCTCTGGGAAGGATGTTGTGAAACTTGAAAGGGATCAGAAAAGATTTACAAGGATGATGCCAGGGTTGAATAGGCTAGGGCTGTTTTCCCTGGAGCATTGGAGGCTGAGGGGTGATATTATAGAGGTTTATAAAATTATGAGAGACAGAGGTAGAATAAATAGACATGATCTTTTCCCTGGAGTAGGAGTATTCAGAACTACAGGGCATAGGTTTAGGGTGAGAGGGGAAAGATATAAAAGAGACCTAAGGGGCAAGTTTTTCACTCAGAGGGTGGTATGTGTATGGAATGAGCTGCCAGAGGAAGTGGTGATGGCTGGTACAATTGCAACATTTAAAAGGCATCTGGATGAGTATATGAATAGGAAGGATTTGGAGGAATATGGGCCGGGTGTTGGCAGGTGGGACTAGATTGGGTTAGGATATCTGATCGGCATGGACGAGTTGGACCAAGGGTCTGTTTCCGTGCTGTACATATCTATGACTGTATGACTGGATAGCAGTACTAAGAATTGATATGTTCTTGGATACAGAAGTCACAATTTTTAAATTTGTGGATGACACAGTGACTTAAGTAGTAAACAAGAAGAAAATAGTCAGAAGTCACACGACACTAGGTTATAGTCCAACAGGTTTATTGAAATCATAAACGTTTGGAGCATAGCTCCTCCTTCAGGCACTTCACCTGACGAAAGGGCTACTCTCTGAAAGCTTGTCATTTCAAATAATCTGTTGGACTATAATCTGGTGTCATGTGACTTCTGACTTTGTCCTCCCCAGTTCAACATGGGCACCTCTACATCATGAAGAAAATAGATTGGTGAAACAGGCAGACCGATGCCAGATGCAATTTAATACAAATTTGTGTGACGGGATGCACTTTGGAAGAAACAAAAGCAGGGATAGTCTATAAGGTAGCTGAGGGCAGCAGGATACTTGGCTTTATAAATAACAGCACTGAAAGCAAAAACAAGTCATGTTAAATCTTTACAATGCTTTTGCTTGAGTACTGTGCACATTTTCAGGCAGCACAGTTTAGGAAGGATGGTGTCAAAGCTTTGGGGAGGGTACCAAGGAGGTTTATAAGTATGATACCAAGATGATGAAATTCTTAGTGATGCAGAGAGATTAGAGTGGCCAAGATTCTTTCCTTCAGAGCACAGACATTTAAGGGAAGACATAATTGAGATGTCCGAAATTTTGAGGAATTTCGTGTCAGCCAAAAGGGAGAAACTTTCTTTTGGCCAGTCACTAACCAAACCTCAGGAAGTTTAAAGTGGGAAAAAAATTGAGAGAAAATGAAGATAATTTATTTCAAACAAGAGTTCATCAGATCCGGAACATACTCCTCATAAGGATAATGGAATCAGTTTCCATTGAAACTTTCAGAAGGCAATTAGATACATATGTTAATTTAACTAATCATTTGTAAAGTTAGAGGAAGAAAGCTAGATTGCCGGACAGGCAATTGCATAGATGCTTTAGAGAGCTTGTACATTCAAAATGGATTCAATCGCTTGCTTTTATCAAAGTAGGGTTTGGTGATATGAATTTCAATCTCAGAGATTGAGCTCAAAATCTATGTTGCTCCTCCTGTACAGCTGCATATTGAGGTAAGATTCTAGTAAGATGTTAAACAAAGGCTCTGTGTACCTTGTTGACAGTCTGGCTCATTTTTTCAAGTAACATAAAAATAGATGTCTGTTAAATCATTGCTGCTTATGGGAGCTTGCTGTCCACATCTTGATGCTTGTGTTTCCCACATTACAACTACGGTGACATTTCAAGAGTATGTCATTAGCTGTGAAGCACCTATGTGTAAAGAACAACATAAATACAGGTTTTCTTTCAAAATGTAGAGCCATTAGGAGAACATGTGAGGAGCAATCCTATAGACTGACCTGCAGCTGATGTGATATGAGCATTCTAAATATAACAATGGTCTTAAAGAATGACATGAAGGTCAACTATGTAAATCCTTAAAAAGAGAAATCTCTTGCCATGTTGAAACATCAGTAGTGATTGAGATGGTGAGACATGATAACGTTGAGTAATCAGTAAAGCTTCACTTCTTTCACTTGCTGCACACACCACACTGGACATTGCACCCAGAGGGTAATAGATCAGATGTCAAATATCTACTGGTGTATAAGAGACAGAACACTCTCTGGGGCTATTTCTGCATGTTGAATTAGGAAATCTTCAGCCTCCTACACACACACAACTATGTCAAACAGAAACAATACTGAAGGATATTTCAGGCTCAAATGTAGCTCATTCAGGAGAACATTTATTTTTCTGCTCCGAGTGTTTATTGCTGCATAATGGAAAATATTCTGCCAGTTCCAAAGATGGGGGATTATCAAGGATGTGAATGAACAAAGTAATTCTCTATTCATAAGCAGATTTCACACATGGATTTGGCTAAATATGAATAACATTCTGTTCATGTTTCAGTTTCCAAACAGACCAGTGAACTGTTGGGTTTTAAACTTTAAAACAATCACCAATGTAGAGTGAGTGGGGGGGGGGGGGGGGGGTAGAAAAACAAAGCAAAATTAGCACCATGTCATTTACTTCTTAAAAAAACAAATCTAATTTAGAAGCAATTGTTAAAAACAAATTTGCAATGCAATGGAAACAAGTTACAAAAAAATTGGATGATAACTGTAGTAGCTATGGCATATATCCATAATGTAAGTACGTTAATATTTAAGGGACGATGTCAGGATGATGTCGTGCATGAAAACAGAAAGAACTGCGGATGCTGTAAATCAGAAACAAAAACAGAAGTTGCTGGAAAAGCTCAGCAGGTCTGGCAGCATCTGTGAAGTGAATTCAGAGTTAACGTTTCGAGTCCAGTGACTCTTTCTTTGAACTGTTCTGAGGAAGGGTCACTGGACCTGAAACATGAACTTTGATTTCTCTTCACTGATGCTGCCAGACTTTTGAGCTTTTCCAGCAACTTCTGTTTTTTTGTAGTGCATGAATAGATTGTTCCCAAGTCTTTCACTTCTCAACAAAGTTAAATTCAGCCCAGATGATGGGCTCCTTAGAAGAGTAACAAGAGGAATAGGTTCTGCAGACACGTTGAAATTGTCAGTGAACACAAGTGCACAGTATAATATTGCCTGTAATCCGACATAAACTGACACTAATTTGACAGTTTTCTCTCTATGCAATCAATAGTTAAAAGATGCAGGGAATATGTACAACAGGTGGTGTTATTACAAGGTGATGTTGAGGAATTATTATTACGAAAATGTTATTGGAGAGTTCAAACAGATCACTTACATGCAACTAAATTCACAGTGTCATGTCTTGGAAGCCTGAACTACAGTATATAAGGCTGGGAAATGACAGTAAAAGGATGTAATTTAAACATTTGTGTTCCATTAAATTCCATTATAAAATGGAATTTTCCCCGTGCCTGTGTGGGTTTCCTCCGGGTACTCCGGTTTCCTCCCACAGTCCAAAAAAAATGTGCAGGTTAGGTGAATTGGCCATGCTAACTTGCCTGTAGTGTTAGGTGAAGAGGTAAATGTAGGGGAATGGGTCTGGGCGTGTTGCTCTTCAGAGGGTCAGTGTGGACTTGTTGGGCTGAAGGGCCTGTTTCCACACTGTAAGTAATCTAATCCTAAAATAAAGCAATCCTGCTTAACATGAGACTTTTTTCCCAATTTATTCATTTCATTGAAATAATTTAATATCCCATATTTAAGTTGCTTTAATTTTAATCCATCTTATGCCTGAGCGTAAACACTACTATACTTAAAAAAGGGAAAGTTGATAAGCTTTATTCGCTTTTTACCTCCCTACCTATTAGTTTGCATTTACCAGTTCCTTACCACTATATAAAGGGATACAATGAAATAATTAACTTTTCTTTACTTCCTACATAAACATTGCTGTAATACACTAATTGGGAGTCAGCCAAATAATGTGTCATGATGAAGAATATAATGAGCCTTACTGAATCCTTCTTAAATGCAGTGTAGACAGCACAAATACAGAGAGTCAAAGACAATTCTTTGGCACATTCACTGTTTTATCTTACATTATGCTTAGTAATTTAAATAATACAAATTTGCACTTTTCACTGGAGAAAGGTAAACCTTGCTAAGCTGAACATTGTTCTTCCTTCCCTCATCTAAATCTGTTGTACCACAATGTTGCAAAATGTTTACAGTTTATTTTATATGGTGTGACAATAGCCTATCATTGCTTCTTGTTGCTAATTAATATTTAACCTCATTACATTCTTATTTTTAAAGATATTTGATTGCAAAAGATCCTGTGGCATAAAGACCTATTTAAAGATAGTGAGGAAAATCTTCCATTGCTGTATACCAGTAGTTGGGTTATAATGTCTACACTGTATACAGATGTGTGAGAGGAGATCAGCAATTTCGCAGTGGTTATGGTTAGAATTGGTAAGATGCTTAGTTAAGACAAACAGCACAGGGATCAACTAACAGCAGCACCTACACAGTTTGTGGTTGTGGGGTGGTGGAGATAAGTGTGTGGGGTGGTTTGGGAAGAATTGGGGAAAGTGATTGGCAGCAGAAAGAGTCTGCAACAAACAGAAAAAAACCCCACTAAAGCTCAGAAAGACTGGTATGGAAGAAATTCCACAACTTTCACCAGTCTTTGAGGAGGCTCCGCTATCTCAACTTCAACTAAATATTCAATGGCTCTCAATACCTTGTCATCTGCCCAATGCAATCCATACTGTTCAGAATCCATTGTTGCATAATGTCCTAGCTTCCAACTTCCTTTCCTCCGATGGACCAATATCTAAGGGTATAGACATCTGAATACGAAGTTGCAAAAGTGCTACAAAATAATTTTTCCTTTCAAGTGTTCCCCCTTTTACAGTTTCCTTTCCTTGAATCTGTGTGATTTGCATGCAACTTAATCTGCACCAATGTGTTCCCTTGGTAATTAGTCAGTGAGATGGTTACATTCTGAGTGGCTGCATCAGCTTCTTTGGATTGAAATGATTCTCCACATTGTCCTGGATTTTCCAATGGCCAGATGGTTGCTATTTTAGAAAGTGAGTGGGGACCTTGTTGATCTCCCAGTATAATGGACTCCCACTATAAAGGTTGCGCCTGGGAATTTAAGACTCTTTTGCATTTGAAACCCTCCAAGAGTGTCCAATTAAATTGGAGGGTTCCAATGTAATTAAGTAAATAGTTACTTAGGAAACATTGGGCAATTAAAAAGCATAGTTCAATTAACTATGAAACAGACTTCCTTCTTCCTCCCAAATTCCCTACTGCACCTATTCCAGACCATTAGACATTCCAGACCCTGACTTGATATTCCCAGGACCTGACATGCTCTTCCAGTTTAGGATCAGATACCCACACTGCAGACAGAAAGACCATGTACACACACTGCTCCTCTTTCAACTCAACTAAATAGATGGCAGTCATTGGTTGATACACTTCTCAGTGCAAAGTCCTGATCAGTCAGAGTAAACCTGCCTGCTTTAAAATGTAAACTCCGCTCATCAGCAATCAGTCAATCATAATAATGAACGTATTCTCCATGAATGGTAGAGCAAACCTGAAGGGCTGAGTGGGTTACTCCTGCTCCTAGAAGTCCAAAACCTTGTATTAATGGGACCTTGCTCTGCGTAAATCAGCTTACAGGCTCACATGAAAATGATGGTTGTATTTTAAAAGCATTTCATTAGCTACAAAACTCTTTCAAATGGCCAAAGGTCATGAGTCTGGGAAGAGTATCTATGCAGTCAATGTCATAGTAAAGCAGTCTGGGAAGGGTGTCTTGCTTGTTGGGAAGAAGCAAAGACTGACAGGAAAACTGAACAAAATAAGAGTCCATGGTGTTGGGGCAAGATACTGGTCTGGCTGACTGGCAGAAGACAGGGTATAGGGATAAGAGTCTTTAGCATTAGGCAGCTGAGGGCAGTGTTAGGACCACTACTATTCACATTATACATTAATGATTTGGATGAGGTAAATGAGGACATCTTTGCTAATTTTTAAAAATTCATTTCTGGAATTTATTGCCTGCCCTTAATTTCTCAAAGGGCAGTTATGAGTCAACTACATTGCTGTTGGTCTGGAGTCACATTCAAGCCAGACCAAATAAGGATGGCAGTTTCATTCCCTAAAGGATATTAGTGAGCCAGATGGGTTTCTCCTGACAATTGGCAATGCTCTCATAGTCATTAGGATTCTTAATTACAGATTTTTATGGAATTCAAATTTCACCATCTGCTGTGATGGGATTTAAACCCAGACCCCCCGAACATTATCTGGATCTCTGGATTAACAGTCTAGCGATAACACTACGAGGCCATTGCCTCCCCCTAGATGACACAAAGACAGGTGGAGGGATAGGTAGTGTTGAGGAAGCGGGAAGGCTACAGAATGTCTTGGTAAAAACAATGACTGCAGATGCTGAAAACCAAATACTGGATTAGTGGTGCTGGAAGAGCACAGCAGTTCAGGCAGCATCCAACGAGCAGCGAAATGAAGGGCTGATGAAGGGCTTTTGCCCGAAACGTCGATTTCGCTGCTTGTTGGATGCTGTCTGAACTGCTGTGCTCTTCCAGCACCACTAATCCAGTATACAGAATGTCTTGGACAGACGAGAAACGGCAAAGAAGTGTCAGATGGAATACAATATGGGAAAGTGAGAGATTATGCACTTGAGTAGGAAGAGTAGAATAGTCTATTTTCTAAATGGGGAAAGGCTTCATAAATCTGGCGTGCAAATGGACTTAGGAGTCTTAGTTCAGAATTCTCTTACAGTTATCATGCAGGTTCAGTTGGCAGTTATGAAGGAAAATGTAATATCAGCATCCATTTCAAGACAGCTAGAACACAAGAGCAGAGATGTACTGTTAAAGTTGTATAAGGCTCTGGTCAGACCACATTTGGATTATTGAAAGTGGTTTTTGGCCTTTTATCCAATGAAGAATGTGCTGGCATTGGACAGGGTCTAAAGAAGGTTTATAAGTATGATCGCATGGATGAAGGACACATCATATGAGGAGCTGTTGAGGACTCTGGATCTGTACGCGATGGAGTTGAGAAGGATGACGGGGGATTCTGACTGAAACTTGAATATTGAGACGCCTGAATAGGAATGGACATGAAGAAGATACTTCCACTAATGGGAGAGAATATGTCCCAAGGACACAGTTTCAGAGTGAAATGATAACCGTTTAGAACTGAAATAAGGGGAAATATCTTCAGCAAAAAGGTGGTTAATCTGTGAAACTCATTGCTGCAGAGTCCAAGTCATTGAGTGTATTTGAGACAGAGATAGATAGGTTCTTGGTTGGTAAAGTGATTAAAGGTGATGGAAAGAAGGCAAGAGAATGGGATTGAGAAACATACCAGCTATGATCGAATGCAGACCAAACTCAATGGACAAAATGGCCTAATTCTGATCTTATGGTTTTATGGGGTGGTCTTACGTGACTACAGGAGTAGAGGATCGAGAAGCTGATTAGTAAGAATTAGGTATGGTTCAGACAAATATTTTAATTTTTATCACTTACAGCTTGTAAGGTCTTCTTGTGGTTTATAGCTTCTAAGGACTGTATTCTGTAGTAACAAAGAACAGGAAAAAAGGGTCCTGGAGAAATTGATATTATTTGATATTGAGCATAGATTCAATTTAGAAGGGTACATCATGGCAGGAGAGCTCACAGCTGCCCTACGTGGGAAGCCAAACACATTTTACAGTGCCCGAGATCAGCATACATGCAGGAAATATCTCCCGCTGCAGCACATGGAAACCTGGGTCTCAGAGGAACAGTTGTGGCTGGCGACACCATGGAATATCAAAGCTGAGAGAATCATAGATGGCATGTACAGAGAGCTGGTCATGCTGCTGACTAAGACTCCACAGGCTGGAAGAGAATGGGTGACCACCAGCCAGAGTAGGACGATGAGGCAGGCAATGCAGGAATCCCCTGTGTACATTCCTCTGAAAAGCAGATATACTACTTCGGAAGCTGTTGAGAAGAATGACCAGGGGAAAACAATAACAGCCAAACGAATGGTTCTTCTGCAGAGTGGAGGAGCCCCAAGTGTGAAAATGTAATAATCATAAGTGATTCAATTGTAAGGAGAACTGATATGAATTTTTGAGACTGCAATATGGACTGTTGCCTTCCTGATGCCTCAAGGTGGTTTTTGGTTGACTACAGGACATCATGAAAGAGGAGGGTGAACAGCCAGTGGTTGGAGTACACACTGGTACCAACAATATGGATGAGGTCCTAAAAGCAAAATATAGGGAATTAGGAAGTAAGCTGAAAAGCAGAATCTCAAAGGTAATGATCTCAGCATTACTACCAGTGCCCCATGTTGTTCAGAATAGAAATAGCAGGACATATTGGTTGAAGAAGTGGCGAAAGACATGGTGTGATGGAGAGGCTTTTACACTCCTGGGCATTAGGATTGGTTCCAGGGGAGGTGGGCCCATTACAAATTGGATGGGTTACACCTGAGGTGGACCAGGACTGATGTCCTGGAGAGAATTCTTACTGGAGAGTTTTTCTTTTGGAATTGAGGATGGTTTATATTAAATTGGCAGAAGGGTGGGAATCTATGCAAGAAGTCAGAGGAAGGAGATTCAAAGACAAGAACAAAAGATGGCAAAGGGAATAACAAGAGGTGATGAGCAAAAGAATTAAAAGCCATGGGACAATATAGTGAGAATCAAAGAAGTAACATTAAGCAACTTATTTATAGAATTCCTACAGTGTGGAACCAAGGCATTTGGCCCATCGCATTCATACTGACTCTCCGAAAACTATCCCACCCAGACCCACCTCACTACCCTATCCCTGTAACCCTGCATTTTCTTTTGGAATTGAGGATGGTTTATATTAAATTGGCAGAAGGGTGGGAATCTATGCAAGAAGTCAGAGGAAGGGGATTCAAAGACAAGAATAACAGAGGTGATGAGCAAAAGAATTAAAAGCCATGGGACAATATAGCAAGAATCAAACAAGTAACATTAAGCAACTTATTTATAGAATTCCTACAGTGTGGAACCAGGCCATTTGGCCCATTGCGTTCGTACTGACTCTCTGAAAACTATCCCACCCAGACCCACCCCACTACCCTATCCCTGTAACCCTGCATTTTCCATAGCTAATCCAACTAGCCTGCACATTCCTGGACACTATAGAAAATTTAGCATGGCCAATCCACCTAACCTTTGGATTGTGGGAGGAAATCAGGGAACCCGGAGAAACCCCATGCAGACAAAGGAAGAATGTATAAACTCCACACAGACAGTCGCCCGAGGGTGGAATTGAACTGAGGTCCCCAGCACTGTGAGGCAGCAGTGCCAACCACTAAGCCACCGTGCCACCCAAAAGACAAGCCTTAAGGCTTTGTGCCTAAATACATGGAGCACTAGAAATAAAGTGGATGAATTAATCATGCAAATAGATATGAACAGGTGTGATATAGTTGGGATTAGAGACATGGCTGTAGGGTGACCAGGTATTCAATGTTTAGGAAGGACAGACAAAAAGGTAAAGGCAGTCGAGTTTCATTATTGGTTAAAGAGGGTATAAATACAATGGTGAAGAAAGATTTTTGGCTCAGACAATGTAGAATCTATATGGGTAGAATTGAGAAATTCCAAGGGGCAAAATCATTAGTGGAATGGTACATAATCTACAACACTGTTGGGGTGGTGTTGGGAATGGCATTAAATCAGAAATCAGAGATGCACATGATAAAGGAACATCTGTAATTATGGTTTACTTTAATCTGTATATAGACTGGGCGAATCAAATTAGTTACAAAACATAGAGGAGGATTTCCTAGAATATGGGATGGTTCACTAAGTTGAGGAACCAATTGGATAACAGGCCACGTTAGGTATTACACAATGAGAATGGAATAATTGGTAATGTAGTTATCAGAGATCCTTAGGGATGAGTGTTCATAAACTTATAGAATTCTTTATCAAGATGGAAAGTGAAGTAGTTGATTCTGAGACCAGAGTCCTGAATCTTAAGAAGGAAAACTACAATAGTATGAGGCATGAGTTGGCTATGATGGATTAGGAAATGTTACTGAAAGGAATGAGAGGGATAGGGAATGGCAAACATCAAAGAACAAATAGGTGAACTGTAAAAAATGTTTATTCCTATCTGGTACAAAAACGCAAAGATAACTGTGGCTAAACCATGGCTTACGAAGCAAGTTAGAGATAATCGTACATGCAAAATAAGAGGCATACAAATTGGCAGAAAATAATAATAGACCTGAGGACTGGGAAAACTTTAGAAATCAGCAAAAGATTTATTAAGAAGAGGAAAATAGAGTATGAGAGTAATCTTGCAGGAAACGTAAGAATTGACTGTCAATGTTTCTATAGGTATACAAAGATAAGTAAATTGGTGAAAATTAATGTAGGTCCCTTACAGTCAAAATGAGGGAATTTATAATGGGTAACAAAGAATTGGCTAATGAACTAACCATTCTGAAGAAAGGTGATTGAAGCCAAAACATTGACTCTGCTTTCTCTCCACAGATGCTGCCAGACCTGCTGAGTTTCTCCAGAAATTTCTGTTTTCATTTCTGATTTTCAGCGTCTGTAGTTTTTTAGTTTTTGAACCAAATCCATTCTTCGCTTTTGTCCTCACAATGAAAGACACTAATAATGTCCCAGAAATGAGGGGGGGACATGGGTTTCATGAGAGGGAGGAACCGAAGCAAATCTGTATGAGTAGAGAAATAGTGTTGGAGAAATTGATGGGATTGAAGCTTATAAATTCCCAGGGCCTGATAATCTACATCCTAGAGTATCTAAAAGAAAGTGGCCCTAGAAGTAATAGATATAGTGGTGGTCATCTTACAAGAGTCTTTATAGACTACGGAATAATTCCTACAGATTAACTAATGTAACTCTACTATTTAAAAACGGAGGCAGAGAGAAAACAGGAAATTACAAACCAGTAGTGGGTCATGAGGAAGATGCTAGAATCCATCATCAAGGATTTAATAGCAGAATACATAGAATCTGACATAGTCAGCATGGATTTACAAAAGGGAAATCATGCTTGATAAATCTGCCAGAATTCTTCAAAAATGTGTTTAGTAGAGTTTATCAAAGGAACCTGTGGATGCAGTTTAGTTGGACTTTCAGGATGCTTCTGACAAAGTCCCACATAAGAGATTATTATGTAAAATTAAACCGGGTGGGATTGGGAGTAGTGTACTGAGATGGATAGAAAATTAGCAGTTGGAAACAAAGAATAGAGAAATGGGTATTTTTCTGAATAGCTGGCAGTAAATTCTAGCTATGCACAATATATGTTAATAATTTAAATGATGGAACTAAATGTAATATCTCAAAATTTTCAGGAGAACCAAAGCTACTTGGAAGGGTAAGCTATTGCAGAGATATTGTGAGATTTGGTCAGGCTGATTGATTGGGGAAATGTATGGCAGATGCAGATTAATGGGGATGTGAGGTTGTCCACTTTGGTAGCAAAAATAGGAAGCCAGATTATTATCTGAATGGCTCTGAATGGCTGTAAATTGACAGAGGGGAATGTGCAACACAATCTGGATGTCCACATGGACAAATCACTGTGCAGGTGCAGCAAGCAGTAAAAAAGGTAAACTGTGTGTTAGCCTTCATTTTGAGAGAATTTGAGTAAAGCAACAAGGATGTCTTGTTGCAATTATACAGGACATTGGTGAGGCCACATCTGGAATATTGTGTGTAGGTTTGGACATCTTATCTGAGGAAGGATGTTCTTACTATAGGGGGAATGCAGTGCATGTTTCCTGGGATAGCAGGACTGAACCATGAGGAGACATCGAGTTGATTAGGATTGTATACACTGGACTTCAGAAAAAGGAGGGAGGATCTCACAGAAATATGCAAAATTCTTACAGTTTAGATGCAGAAGGATGTTCCCAGTGGTGGGGGAATCCTGAACCATTAGTCATAGCTTAAGGATAAACCATTTAGGACTGCGAAGAGGAGAAATTTCTTCACCCAGAGAATGGTGAGTAGAATTCATTACTGCAGAAAATGAATGAGGCCAAATCATTACGTATTTTCAAGAAACTGGTAGATATAGCTCTTGTGGCTAAAAGGATCAAAGGATAGAGGGAAAGGGTAGGATTAAGGTATTGAGCTTGATGATCAGCTTTGATCATACTAAATGACAGAGCAGGCTCAAGGGGTCACATGGCCTACTTCTGCTCTTATCTTCTATGATTCTATGAAATGTGTTGCCTCTTCAGTCTCTGCACAAGGCAGGTCCAATCCTTGATCTCCTCCCTGAGTATGGCAAGGCGCAAGATCCATTGTTGCCAGAACACGGATCAAACTTCATAGTATTGACGCCAATCTGACCCACAACGGCTGTCTGACCAATCAGTGCCCCAACAGGTCCAGGTTGTTTTGCCTTGACATGCAGGCTGTAGTCTGGATCTAAAAATAGTAAAGATCAATGCTCAATTTATTTCCATCACATTATTGATCAGGAATCTCTCCTGTGCTTAATGACGTACGTTTGAAATATTTGATATTTTATGAAGTCCTGGCGGGGAGGTGGGGGGGGGCACTGGGGAGAGATTTAAACCTGGAGCATCTGGCTCAGAGACAGAAAACCTCCTACGAATGGTATTTTGTGAATGACTTATGAAATAGAAAATAGCTTAGAGTCACAGAGTCATAGAGCTGTACAGCACGGAAACAGGCCCTTTGGTCCAACTCATCCATGCTGACCAGACATCCTAACCTAATATAGTCCCATTTTACAGCACTGGCCCATATCCCTCTAAACCCTTCCTATTCATATAACCATCCAGATGCCTTTAAAATGTCCCAGCCTCTGCCACTTCCTCTTGCAGCTCATTCCAAATACGCACCACCTTCTGTGTGAAAATGTTGCCCCTTAGGTCCCTTTTAAGTTTTTCCCTTCTCAGCCTCAACCTATGCCCTCTAGTTCTGGAGTCCCCCACCCCAGGGAAAAGACCTTGCCTACTTACCCTAACCATGCCCCTCATGATTTAAACCTCTATAAGGTTGGCCATAAAAAGTCTGTGTATTAGATTTATCTTATGTGTCAGAAAAAAGTTAAATAACTAATGTAATTTAAGTACAAAATTGTCTTTGTTTTTATATGGCAAACCTCTACTAAAGTTGTCTAGTTCATCAAATTTCCTGCAATGAAGTCAACACAAGTTAATTGCATCAAAAGTTCCCTCATATCTTTGAAATACTAAAATTATGCAAAACTTGTTCCTGAAGATAAGTCATTTGATCTGCAAGGTAAGTGTCAAAAGCAATCAACTTGATATGAGGACCAGAAGTCTGAGATTTACCTGAATGCTAAAATTGATTAATAACATGGCTGCCTGTCTAGTGGGAAAGCAATACTTGCGTGTGAGATATCACAGTCTGTTTGAAATAAATGCTTTTGATTTTCCCCTTTCACCAGTTCCCAGTTTGTCTGTTTTTATCTATGTTGAAGCAGTGTGAGGGAGCTTTGTAGTGCAGAAGCACTCACATTACATTTGTCAAAAACTCAGTTAAAAGAATCTGGAAAAGGTCATTGAAGGGCAGAAATTACAAGACTTAGCTACTAAAGTCAAGAATATAAGAAATAAGAGAAGTATGCCATATGACCACTTGAACCTTTTGTTCCATTCAGTAAGAGCACAATTGATCTTCAAGGCATCTCTTATTTTACTGCCCAATCCTCAAATCTTTGATTTCCTTAGAATCCAAAATTCCATTAATTTCAGCCAAGAATAACTTCAACAACTGAACGTCCATAGCCTCAGAAGCAGAAAAGTCCAAGGATTCACAACCTTATTTATCAGTTAAAAAACTTGTCAACCCAGTCCTAATTGACTCCTTATCCTGAGGTGCTGCTACCTAATTCTACACTGTCTACCCAGGGAGAACAATAGTTTAGCATATACCCTTTCAAGTACTCAAGAGTTTTATATGTTTCAAAGAGATGAAACTTAAACTTCAATATTTTACAGCTATTCTACTCGACTTCTTCTCAAAGGGTAATTCCCTTCATTCCAAAAATCAAACCAGTGAATCTTCATTACACTCCTCCTGAGGCAAGTATACTTTTCCTGGGGTACAGAGGCCAGACTGTGTTTTAAACTGTGCTACAAGACCATTGCCTCAATCCTATATATTTTGCTAGTAGCTAGTGAAGTTCTATGCTGATAGTGCGCTGAGTCTCATGCATATTTAATGCTTAGGAGATTGGACTGAACTGTAATTGTTGGAGGCAATTTCAAGTATTGTGTAATACATGATGCCATGTTGTTAATTATTTGCTTTTTTGCTTAGTGCAATGTTTATTCTTACCAGCTTTTTTGAATATTCAGGACTCTCTTAGCAGCCTACTTAATCTTGATTAAAATATTGTGGTGAAAGGAGGAAATTGTGGTTCTGTTGCATGTTAGCCTCATTCACATAATGCAAAAAAAAAGGCCAATTTCATATCACAGGAAATGGCAATCACCTTTAAGAAATAGGTCATTGGTTGTGGGATATGATTCATGTTTTGGGGCTCGTGTAATGCAGACATGAGAGAAGTCTCAGTTTTAAATCCCAGGCGGGTCCCAATTGCTTGCCTAATTTTTTTTTATTTTTGGACAACATGGTGGCTCAGTGGATAGCACTGTTGCCTCATAGCGTCAGGGACCCAGTTTCAATTCCAGACTTGGGTTCAGTTTGCTCATTCTCCCCATATCTGGGCTAGTTTCCATTGGGTTGTCCAGTTTCTTCCCCCAGCCCAAAGATGTGTAAGTTAGGTAAAATGGCCATGCTAAATTGCCCCGCAGCGTGCAGGCTAGGTGGATTAGCTATAGTAAATGTGGGGTCAAGAGGATAGGATGATGGGCTGTGTTAGGGTGGGATGTTCTTTGGAGGATCGGTGCAGATTTGATGGGCTGAATGGCCTCTTTCTGCAGTGTAGCAATTTTATGATTCAATGACATTGTGTTTTGTCTTCAACAAAGAAAGCTAGTGATACCTTACTCGAATCTAAAATGTTCTTTTCTTCACCACTGACAGTCCTCATTTTGATAAACACAAAAAATTGCCAAGAAAGAAATGACAGACTGGTCAATGACATGCAGTTCATCTATCCAGAGCACCCTCTAATGTGGGAGATCAAATGTGGGAGAAAGGCAATACTATACCAGCACTACTTGATAAACTTTTCTTAAATTACACAACTCAAGAATGGCTTCACTTGTAAAGTCATGGGATTAACATCTGAAGGCTGTCACATGATTAATTAGAGGAAGGCGTAAGTCAGCAGAAACTCTAACCTAGTGGTGAATGGTTGTTGTGTATAGATCAAATTATACGTAAAGCATACTTGCAGAAAGTTTTGTAGGCTCCAACAGCAGTACTTTCAGAGACTAATGGAGTCACATCTCAAGCATGCATCAAACACCAATAAACTCAGATGGTAGTTCAGAGAACTGGCTTCTTTGTGCTGAACATGACTGCTGGTCCTTGAGGCATTCGGAAATCATGGGAAAAGGATTGGAGGCTAACAGAGATTTTGTTTATTTCATGCACAAGAAATTTTGACTTGATAACAATATATATAATCTTCTTTAAAATATTATTGAACATCTTCAACATAACATTTTTATAAAATAGGTAAATGATAGCATGTGTGTCAATTTGCATTGGATTTCTGACCATTACAAAAGTGAACGTACAAGACAGCTTATTCAGCAAGTTTATGAAACATGAATATGGTAAATTGACTCTAATTATAAGTACTCTCAGTGAAATCCTTACCTTATCACACCTCATAAGTCCCAAATATCTAAGGGACTTGCTTGACTGCGAGATCTGAGTTGCTCCCTTATCTGTGATTTCTTTGCACCAGCCTACATCCACTGTTTCAATGGTTGTACTGTACTGACCAATTGCTATCAGAGCTGCAACAAATGACAAATTTGTCAATTTGATGTGAACATGAAATCATTATAATCACATTAATGTAGAGTGGAATTACCACTGGCTAGTATTTTAACAACTGCTGACTTATTGTTCTTAACTTGACAATTGGGAAGTCTAGGTGGAGTTGACATACTCAATGATTCCCCACTTTTGTTGAAAAGCATCATTCAGCTCAATTTAAAATCACCAAAAATAAAGTAGTAAGCAGCAAAGTGATTAGGAAGGTTATTTAGACTAAGTGACACATCTATCTCAATTATCCTAAATTTTTGTCTACCTTCTCAGAAATAGGTGATTGAGAAAAGAATGGACTAGGAAAAGTTTGAATTATCAGCAAAAAACTAAAAAAAGCAAAACCTGTTTTAGCCTGTAAAGGATCTATAAATTAGCCAAGAAGAGTTTAATGAAGGAAAAAATAAGTCTCATCTCTTTAAATCTTTCTACATTTTATTGAAACGTTACTTGGAAAGAAATACATTGTGATGTTCCTGGTATAACCATTAAACATATAAAAATCTCAAACAACAATGAGACGAATGGTCTATTAAACTGAGATTTTTTTTATGAACTGCCACTTTCAAAGTGAATGGCTTGCAGAGGCTTCAAATCTGTTTAATTGAAAAGTTGCTTCTTTCCTCTCTAGGTTGTTTTTTGCACACCTTTAGTATTGTACTGAAGTCTCAGTCTAGATTTTCTGTTAGATCTCTGAAGTGGCAACTATGGCCAACAAACTTCCAACATTATAGCAAATCTGTCACTAAAATTATGACTTAATTTATTACTCCAAGATTGGCTTTTGAAAGAATTTTCTTCTGTCATGCACGAATAATATGTACTTCCCAATATCAGCTATACAATGAATATCAAATCTATTAAGTAATCTTTAGAACTCGTTGATATATGTAGGCAATCCATGCTCTCTAAATTTGCTAAAAATGGTGAGAAAAAGTTGGTGGGATCAAGGTATGTGAAAAGATAAACTACATTCAACGAACAGGAAAAACCATACATACTAAACACAACATGGCATTCATTTTTTTTGACCCAAACATCCTCCACATATTTTAAGATTGTGTCCAACAAAAATTGAGAATTTCCTGTTTAAGCACCAATCAGTCAAAGAAAAGGTCAGTTCTGAAAGATTCACAAAGTCCACTTTATTCTTTTTGTGCTGACAAAATCATGCTATGATTATGGACTGGACCACCAAATTTATGTAATGATCTGGCTGGGGGCCATTAAAATCTTTTTAATGTAGACAAACTGTGAGATCCCAGGTACTTAATAGAAGAATAAAGCCTCAAATTTCCAAATAAAATTTACAAAGATGTTAACACGGTAATACAATTTACATGATATAGAATTTACATTCTAACACCTAGAATTAACATAGGTAAATATGGATAACAGATAAACTGTGGTTGAATACTCCACAGAGCACATTAAATAATAAATGCAGTCACGACAGATCCAATAGATTCTCAGTAACTCTGACAATTGTCAGTAACACTTTGGGTCATCACATCTCATCAACACTTTACAATGGAATCCAATTCTCTTTTGAGAATTCAGAGCTTCCTCAAAAGTTGATCTGTACTGATCATTCCCTCCTTTCTTATGACCAGACACCCCTGGACTCCTGAAAATGCTCTCTATTACCAATATATGGGCAAAGTTCCAGCATGTCCACAAACAGTTAGCTGCACCAAGTTGGTATTTGGTAGTAGCCCAAGCTATAATGTTTCTCAGCTGTACGATGCAAATACTGCTTTTAGGATTTTTTCATTCTGTTCTTGGTTGCACCGAACTATTAATGGCCTACCTGGCTGTATGTACTGACTTCCAGGACTTCTCTGAATCCTAACTGCAAGAATTATCTTATTACCCCCTAGGTCTTCTTCCTGAGCTCTAATTACACAGACTAAATGATCTCAAACAAAATTTCCACCTTAAAGCCTGCTTTAGACTCTCCCTGACTAGCCCTAAACCTAACTGTGACCCGAGAATTTCTATTTGGTGACACTTCAACTCTTTTAAGCAACCTATGCAAAATTGTGAATGCTACAATATTCACAAATTGCTGACTGGCATTGTATTAATTGATGAAAATAGGCAGATTTCATTGTAGTGGTATGGCTCAAATGAAATTTATCTGTTTCTGGAGGGAAGAATTCCTGTGTGAGAGAGAGAAGGAGAACGTGTGTGCATATGCATGTGGTGTATGAGAGATCTTTCATAGTGGCTATTGCTACTTTACTTAGAATTCCGAGCTCTACTTTGGGCTAACAAAGACAACTGACAAAAACAAAGTCAACTTAGAATATTATTTTCTCAATGAAGTTACAGCTTGACATTCTCATAGTGAACTCATGTTGGCTGATTATTACTAGCTTGTTATCCATATACTTTATGTGTTTACCCTTGATGATCAACTCATAGATTTCACACAGGATGGAAATGCAACTTTTTTATTCCCTCTTGTTAATATGCGTTAACTTGTCCTGCTTCCAATCAACCGAAAACTCCAAATGTCTCTATCATAATGATTTTTAGTACCTGAAATCTCCCAGCTAGTTTCCTTCAGTAACTCTGAGTTAAATACCATCTAGCTCTGGTGAAACATTTGGTCCGATGTAATTTAATCTATCCATGACGTCTGTTTGATTATTAACAACATATTTGATTATATTTGACATATTTTGTGCAAAGCGCAGACTATATCTTTCCTTACAAAGTACTGATTCAGAATATTGACTGTCATTTGCAAATTTCAGTTTTGGCTTCACTGGAAACTTTTATGATAATCACCTTTCCTGACTGTTCTCTTTCAGTTAAGAGAAAGGGAGAAAGAGCAATTGAGGCTAGTTTCCTTTTGCCTGCCTGGTCTCCTTTTAACTTGCTTCTTCCAGTGAATTCAATTCTCCTTTTTTTCTGTCGGATTAGTAGAAGTTACCTTTCCTCTTTATATCAGTTTGTACTTGTCAGCTAATACGTTTTGAAATAGGAACAGGTATGATTGTGGGAACAAAAGGCTCAAACAAACTAAGATGGGATTGGAAGAGACTACTATGGATTTGAAAGTAGGGACGAGAACTTTGAAGACAACTTGATAAGACTTGGAGGATCCAAAACAACATTGAAGGAATAAGGAACGTGTGACCTGAAATAGATTTCAAGTTTTGAAATGAGTATTTTCTGAAGCATTAAATCAGGAAGACAAGATTACACCTTGACTCAACGTGGCCTGATTCAAATGAGAAAGAAAATCTGACTCAGTATACGGATTCCTTGTGGGTCCAACAAGACATTACTTCATAGAATCATACTAGTTATTCTGTCTATCATACCTGTGTCAGCTCTTTGAAAGGCTTCTCCCACTTAATCCTACTCTCCTGCTGTGTTCCCATAGCACTGCAAATTTCTCTGTTTCAAGTAGTTAATAGCTTCCTTTAGAAAGTTACTATTGAATCTGCTTCCATTATCCTTTCAGACAATGCATTGTAAGTAATAACAGCTTGTTATAATCGTAAACTCTTCACATTAATTTGACACTGGAAAATGCCTTCCAGTGCTGACTCAATTCAGGACACTTGAGAAACAAAAACATTCCACCTTTGGCACTTTTGGTTCTTAAGAAGGAATCTGTTTTCCTATTATATTTATTAGAATCTATTATAATAAAGACTTGATAATAGGATAACTACAAAACCATAATATAATTGGGAAGCGTGAACCTAGATTTATGAAAAGAAAGTATTTGACAGATCTACTAACTTCTTAAAGTTGCAATCAGCAGGGTGGATAAGTGGGACCCAGTGAATGGAGTGCATTGGATTCTTTAAAAGTATTTGAAATGTTGGCACACAAGAGTTTATTACACAAAATTGGGAGTCATGGATTTGGGGTAACTAAGGAACATGGATTGAGGATTGACTTTTAAATAGAAAACAGTGAATATGAGAAAACCGAACGTTCAAGATGGTACGCTCTAAGAAATGAACGCTGAAGGGATCAGTACAAGGATCTCAGTTATTTACAATATTTATGAATAACTATGATGACAGTATAATACATTCAGGTTCATAAGAATACAATATCTAGGTGGGAATTTAAGTTCTAGGAAGGATGCAGACTCTGCAAAGGGATAAAGACTGATTAGGTGAATGGGTAAGATGTGGCAGACAGAATAACTGTTCAGTTAGATACATCTTGATTTCCTTGCCAAAGGCAAGGTGAACTTGCTTTTGAAGAGATACAACTGAGTACACCAGATTCATTGCTTGAATGAGGAAATTGTCCCATCAGGAGAAACTAAGTAGACTGAGCTATGCTTCCTCAATTTTAGTCAAATGAAACATACAAGATTCAAAGGGCTTGAAAGAATAGAAGTTGGGGTGATTTTTTCCCCTTGTGAGAGTCTAGACTTGGGGTCACAGTTTCAAAATAAGGGGCTAGACATTTAGGACAGCCATGAGAAGAAATTACTTCAAATAACTGTGCACATTCAGTTATTGACAACTCATAGGAAAAATTCACTGGAAATGTTTGTATAAGTATTCAGGGTTGAGAAGCCCTGAATACATGCAACAGTGAAAACATCATCACCTCTGCAGGAAAGGAACTAACTATTCCATACATGGATAACACTGTGGCTGACGACAGGGAGGAAGGGGGACACCTTTTGAGCATTCAAAGGATCATTCTTCACCATTTCAGACAACTCTAGCAGAGCGCCACCACCAAACACATCTTCCCCTCACTCCCTCTGTCTGCATTTCGCAGGGATCGTTCCCTCTGGGATACCAGAATCCATTCCTCTATGACCAACACCATCCTCTCACTTCCCACAGCACTTTCCCATGTAACCGCAGAAGATGCAACACTTGCCCCTTCACCACCTCGCTGCTCACCATCCAAGGGCCTAAACAGTCTTTACAGGTGAAGCAGCATTTCACCAGTACCTCCTCCAATCTTGTGATTTGTATCCTACCCTACAAAGGAAAAACCAAACGCAGACTGGAAGACTACTTACAGAGCACCTCCAGTCCCTGTGCAAGCATGATCCTGACCTTCCTGTAGCTGCATTAACACTGCATCCTGCTCACTTGCCCACATGTCCGTCCTCAGCATGCTGCAATGTTCCAGTAAGTCACAGCAAAAACTAGAGGATCAACATCTCATCTTCAACCTAAGCATTTTACAACCTACAAGCTCAGTATTGAACTCAACACCGTAAAACTGTAAACACATCCCTTCCCTTTCTTTTAGCTTTGCTTGTTACATTCTCTGTCACCATGTTCTTGCTCCTCTCCCTCCACCCCAGTGGGACTGTCTGTCATTTCCAGTTTGGCAGTTAGACAAACCATCATTCTGCCATTCTCAAATTCCAATCACTTAGTCTGAACTATCAACATCCTTTCCACCCCAGCTCTCCAATCCCTCCAAACCACTGCTCCCCCCCCCCCCACCACAACTATTACTTAAATACTGCCTCTTCCATACTTCATTTCAGCTCAGATGAAAAGTCACCTAGACTTCAAACATTAGCTGCTTTACCCACTGCGTCTTTCCAGCACCACATTCTCTTACCCGCTGTGACCTCCAGCACTTTTTATTTCTAGTATGACACTTTTTTCAGAATGAATAGAGTGAATGATGTTCTTGAGAAGGTATTGGAGACTGAATCTTTACATTTATTCAAGGCTGAGTCAGATAGGATTTTGACAGACAAAAGATTGCAGCGTTATTAGTGGAGAGGGAGAGTGCAGACAGAAAAGTGAGCTAAGACCTCCACAACCAGGTCAGCCATGATCTTATTGAATGGTGGGCAGGTTTTGAGGACCAAATAGCCTTCACCTGAGTCCTATTTTCCTGGAAGTATAACAGTAATGTTTTCAGTTTTAACATTGAAATATGGTAATCATTACATAGTTTATAGAGTTCATGGAGCTTGCTATCTGTCTCGTCAAGCAAAATATCCTTGTCATTTGTCTAATGACCAATTAGAAGCTCTTTTCTGACAAGATGGGAGAATGTTTGGGGCTCTTTTAATGATTAACTAACACAGCCATTTTTTCTTAGAAGGAAATATTTATCACTGGAGTTCTGCTTATTGCCAGCGGCTCCAGGTAGTTTGGATACAATGGTTTTTGCAATAAAAGGGTTATCTGTACACACTGCTTATATATCAACCACTCCCTGTCACAGACAGGGGGTGCTTTGGCTTTGATCTATCTGAACCTAAATTATTTTGACTTGCTTAAGTTGAGTGGACTCAACTATTACACATCTGGATCACAGTGAAAAATTGTCAAGGAAACATATTTTATTGTAGTTAATTATATGTGACATGCCTGTTACTTTGCTGACTGGCATTTTGAAAGATGAGCTGATCGCAACAGCATAGTTGAACCTCTTGCAGGTCATCTACTTGCCTATACAGTATTTAATAGAATGACCAGATATATTAAACTCACTATCACACATCACTTCTTCACATATGGAAGAGGCAGGTAACCCTGACTGGGTGATGCCATACCAATTTGTATAAGTGAAAAGATTTGCACTGAGTGATGTATGTCTATTGTGTTTACTTAAATACATAGCTCAAAAACACTAACAATCAAGAACACCATTTTTATTAAAATAGAAAAGGACTATGTTTCAAGTAAAGTTTATTTGAGTATATATAAATGAATATATGATATTTACAGATACTTCTATGTCTTGAAATTAATTACACGATTTATTTCCAAAACAAAAAATTAAAAATTTAAGAATTCCAAAAAACATTTTCTAAGTCATCAGTTCATTTTTAATTTACATACAAATTTCAATTTGTTCATAATATTCCATATTTCATCACTTCAACCCACCTTTTTTCACCATTAAAGTAGCCTCATGGATCTTAGAAAAATCTCTATACAGACTGAAACAAGATAGTAATAATTACTTCAACTCAAAGCAGGCTAAAGGATGCATATAAATTCCTATTTATTGGGGGAACCTGCTTTGGTTGATATACCTTTGTGGCTTCAGCTGTTGTTGGTCTATAAATTAAAAAAAAATTCATAAGTGATCAGACAACGAAACACTTGTTACATAATTATGAGGATCACTTTGAATACTTTTTCAATTTGTCCAACAGGGTCAGATCATTTATAGTTCCTGATAGAACATTGTCCAGACACTGTGATTTTACCAGTTCAGCAGTTTCCACACAATTTGTTCTCACTATTTTAGAAATCCTAATTCGATTGATTAGGCCTATTTCTTTAAATCACCAAATTGTACACATTTGGAGTTCCCACTTCTCTTACATAGAATATACGTGCTCTCCTTGCAGAAAAAGGAGTTCAAAAATCTTAAGTGCAGGTTGGCAAGCATCCAGGCTGGAGTCTGCCAAATATGCATAGGAGTTTAAAGAACTAAATCATACAGCAAATGGAGACAGGGCACTGATAAGCTTCTTGCTTAGTGCTGTTGCAAGTTCTTAGCTGGTTTACAGTTCTATGATGGTAGCTATCAGCATGTTTTAAAAACGTATTGAATAATGAGATAAACAGCTAACACTTCGAAAATTAATTTGGAGACATAAATATTGGAAACCTATTACAGAAAAGTAATTCCATATAAAACCTGATTATGTCCATGATCAATAATTGGATTTATATTAGTAATTATGTTTTAGTCATGTTCAAAATGAACATGGAGAGCTCTCACTTGGTGGGAGTGGAGAAAGCTGCTGCTTGGGTCTGTGGTCCCTGATCTAAAATTCAAGCTTGACTCAGCCATTAAGCTTGCTTACACAGCCGTCATTGTCCTCACTTGAATCACGTCAGTATTTAGAAAACATAACAGGAAAGTAATCTGCGGGCCATGCAACAGAAGGTAACAGTAAACATCAAAGGCAGGATATGTTGCTGGACATCCTCCAACTTGATGGTTATTGACTACTCGCTGCCATGTGCATATGTCACTAATCCGTTGGCTTTTCATCTCAGGTCTCTCAATGTTGGAGTGGCTTTGGAGCAGTAACATTATCCCTTGTTGACTTGTCACCACTGAAAGGATGGGAAAATAGGATGTTGCTACATCAGTTCATTGATTATAATATTATACGTGAAAAGGTCTCAAAGACTTGGGTCAGGGATGGCTAATAATCAGCAGCAGGAAGATCTCCAAGCAGGAGAAACATGCATGCTTTTTGTATGTCTATAACATTATCTTCTCTCTTTCATTTGGAACAATGTGTCATCTTAAGTTTAATTTATATTTTGTATTGTGTGTTAAGAAAGGGGAGGCACAGTTTCAGTTTCATTTTATTTTTAAGAGTTGTGCCTGTGAATTTGATGCAGAGACATTGCAGACTTATTTGAGTATATGCATTTTTAATTAGCATTAATAACCCTCAAACAAAGGAAATGGGGTTAGAAGTTTAGAATCAAAGAAGTTCTATAGTGTGGAAACAGGCCATTGAGTCCACACCGACCCTCAGAAGAGCATCCCACCTAGACCCACCTTCTCCCATGTAACCCTGCATTTCCATAGCTAATCCAAGTAGCTGCAATGACTGGACACTATGGGCAATTTAGCATGGCCAGTCCAAATAACCTGTACATCTTTGTACTGGAGGAGGAAACCAGAGCACCCAGAGAGAATCCATGCAGACACAGGGAGAATGTGCAAACTCCTCACAGTCAGTCACCGAGGTGGATTAGAGCCCGGATCCCTGGCGCTATGAGGCAGCAGTGCTTACCACTGAGCCATCATGCTGTCCCAAAAGTGCATTAAAAATGAAAATAAAAACTGCTGCTCCTGAGCAGCAGAGGTTGAGGGATACAGTTAAATCTAGAAAGGAGTCAGGCAGGGTGAGTGTGCCAGAGAACACATGCAGGAGCCCTGACCATATTAACCTCAGGTGGGATCAGTACAATTTCCGAACATGGCCCAATAACCAAAGTTTCTGAAGGAGGTAAATACCATCACCGAAAATGCCAAGTCTCTGCAGACTGGTAGCAAAGAAAATTGCAAGCAGAATGAGAAAAATGGCTGTAAAAGTGAATATATTTAAAGACAAAGATGAAAACCAAGATAGTTAAAATCTCGGAAATACTAGGAAATATGTAACACTAACAGGAAAAGATAACAAAACAGATACTAAGGACTCAGTTTTCAAGTTAAAGGTGGATGGCAGAAATTAGCAATTTTCACAGCTCGGCATGCCCACCTCAGAGACAGTTACAATTTTCATTCCGAGAGAATGGGTGTAGGTTAGAAGTTAGCTTCCCATCCCTGGAAATGGCTCAGAGGTGGTCACATAGGCTGGTTCTAAAGTCTGCCTCAGTTCTCTGCGAGGTTATCCCAGTTGTTGCTTTAGATATTCGGCTCTCTCACTCTCATTCTTTCCACTGTGCCATCCATAAATCTCATGCTAAACCATGACATCCACTCACTCCCAATAGCTCCTCATATCCTCCATTCAAACCTATGCCCCTCCAACCATGAATGCATAAGGAGGTTTGGTTGAAAATCCAAGCATTCATTCCTCTATTGAAGAAGGCACACACAAAGGAAGTATTGCTTTATTAACAGGATTATCCCTCTAATCTATTTTGTCAATTAGTTAGCGTTTATTTACACAAGATAAAGAAGTATCAAGTGTTTTGTATCTACGAGTAGTACTTTAAAGTTCTGGTTTTTTGATCTTTATAAGATTGCTGTAACAATAGGGTTTTAAAAAAAAGAGTATGAAAGAATGAATTTTTGAAAAGCTTTTCAATATGTTCCATTATTATTATAGTGTTCATTGGTTGTGTATAATGTGTACTCTGGGTGAATAGAATTTCAAGTCCTAGATTTGGCACTGAGGATATCAAGGGCCATTAGGTGAGGTGGAAAGATATGCGTTAGCATGGGAGGTTTTGCAAAAGACATTTTGAAGCTCTTTTTTGAAAGGTTTCCTCATCCCCTCTAGAGGCAAGTGAAAACCTAAAATGAATATTGGCCCATTAGAGAATGAGGAGAGTGAAATAATAATGGGGAACCAGAAAATGGCAATGGAGTTTATTAAATACTTTGTACAATTTTCATAGTAGAAGAGACTAATAGTGTTCTGAAAAAAACATAAATAATCAAGGAAATAAAGCCTAGGGGAAGGAAATAAGCATAATAACTAACTATCAGCAGAGAAAAAGAACAAAGAAAACTAAGGGGGCTAAGGACGATAGGTTCAATGGAGCTGATGGGATACACCATAGATGTTAAATGAAGCAGCTGCAGAAATGATGGATCCACTGGTAGTAATGTTCCAGGAATCCTTAAATTCTGGATAAGTCCCAGAGGACTGGAAAACTGTCAATATTAGAATTTTATTCAAAAAAAGGATGAAAACAAATAATGGGTAACTATCAGCCAGACAGCTTAACATCTATTATCAGAAAAATGTGAGAGGCTCTTATAAAGGATACAACTGCAAACCATAGAGGAAAACAGAGTCTAATCATGCAGAATCAGCATGGTTTCATGAAGGGGAAATAATCCTTGACAATTTTATTTGCGCTTTTACAGGAGATAGCATGCAGAATAGATAAAAGGAAAGTAGATTGGATTTCCAGAAAGTGTTCAGTAAGATACCACACGTAAGGCTACTTAATAAGATGTCAGAGTAGTACATTAAAATGGATAGAGGATTTGCTTACAGACAGAATGTTGAGAGAATGGGGGCATTTTCAGGATCAAAATCTGTAACTAATGGAATGCTACAGAGATCATTGTAGGGATCAGGATTATTTATAAAGTATATTAATGAATTTACTATGGCCAAATTTGTATATGTTACGAAAATAGGCAGGAAGGCAAAAAGTGGGGAATGGCACAAAGAGCTTACAGAGAGATATGGACATTAAGTGAGTAGGCAAAAACCTGGCAGATCGAATACAATGTGGGAAAATATGATGTTGTGCAATTTGGCTTGAAGAATGCAAGAGCTGAATATTATTTAATTAAAGAAAGACTGCAAAAAACTGCTGCAGAGAGTGAGATTTGGCGATCCACATGCATGAAACATTAAAAGATAGCATCTAAGTTCAGAGGGTAATAGGGAAAGCGAATGGAATGTTACCCTTCATTTCAAAGGGAATGAAGTAAAAAAATTTGGGAGGTGCTACTAATATTACACAAGACATTAGTCAGATCACACACTGAATACTGTAAACAGTTTTGTTCCCCTTATCTAAGGGAAGGTATACCAGTACGAGAGGCAGTTCAGATAATGTTCATTATCAGTCAACTTTAGAAAAAATGAGAGGATATCTTATTGAAGCAAACAAGCTTCTTAAGGGGCTTGACAGGATAGGTCAACCATTACCTCATAGAATAGGAGAGATTACTCAACGGCCAAAAAGGCCTCTGCTCCAATGTCTTATGATCTTAAGTGATTCCTGTCTTCACAGTGAAGCTGGTCATGTCAGCATTGAAGTTTGATGCCCATACCCTTTTCCCAAACTGCTGAAAATTGGAGCAGAAGGAATAAAGGTGAAGATCCTGGAATGGGGCACTGTCTAACATTTGAAAAAAAACTACTTAAAGACAGAATGAAACAAAAGTTACAACAGCTATTGAAAGAAACATGAATGCTTCTTTACAGCTGTGTTGGAAATTGTGGGGGATCAGAAATGTGGGCCAAATGAAAATTTATAGCAGTAATGTACAAGTGAAGAGGGCACTCAACATTTGCACATCTCCGCTTTGTTGATTCAACTCAAAGTTAATGGATTTTTTAAAAATTCTGAGACTTAGATTTTTGCTAAAACTTAATCAGGTCTTCCTTCCCTGGAAAGCATGAGTTTTCCTCTGACCTTTATAAGCTAACTGAGGTTTAAGAACTTGGTAATTAGGGTAAAAGATGGGGACTTCTATCCATACTTGTATTGTGTAGATTAGATTAGATTAGATTAGATTACTTACAGTATGGAAACAGGCCCCTCGGCCCAACAAGTCCACACCGACCCGCTGAAGCACAACCCACCCTTTATCTAAAGCTACAGGCAATCTAGCACGGTCAATTCACCCGACCTGCACATCTCTGGACTGTGGGAGGAAACCGGAGCACCCGGAGGAAACCCACACAGACACGGGGAGAATGCGCAAACTCCCCACAGCCAGCCGAATGAGTCAGGAATTGAACCTGGGTCTCTGGCGCTGCGAGGCAGCAGTGCCAACCACCGTGCCACCATGCCACCCATTTCTTTGCACTCTTGTGCTAGACAGGAATAAACAATTTTTGTAGCTCATTCGCAGCCTTTGAATCATCAGCTGATTAACTCACGATTATCAAATTTAGATTTACTAACAGCTCACTTTTATGATGTCACCAATTATATTGTGAGTCCAGCCGACTGGAAGTAGGTTTAGACAGCCTTACGATTAACAGTCCAAGAAATTAGATTTCCATTTCATCAGTCTGATCTGGATAGATCCCAAAGGTCATCATGTTAGCCTGTTTCTTTGCCCAGTTCAATCAGACATCTTACGCTTTTCTTAAAAACACAAATCAGAACATTAACACCATGTTACTTCTGATATAACCAGTTTGCAACACAGAATTGCATGCAACATTTCAATTACAAGAAATGTCCAGAAACTATTTCCAGGATGCCAAATGCTTAAATCTACTATTGTCCTAATTTCTCTTTTTTCTCTTTAACTCAGCACATACCAGTCTATGAGTGTGGAGCAATTCTTCTCTGCATGACTCAGTACCATACCACATTCTGCTTTTAAACATTGTCAGGAAGAGAGCTGTCAGTTACAGTGGAATTGTGTAACTAAGGAATTACCTAATTGTTGAACTTCCATTGTCTTCAATTAGGCAGGATGTGTTAGTAGTTCATTAAAGGAAGGAATAGAAAATCAATCTATTTCAAATCTCTTAATGATAAATTAAGAGCTAGTCCCCAAAATGTATTTCCATATTTCCCAGCTCTGACTTTTTTAAAAATAGGGTTATTGCTGCCTTTTTGAATCATTGCGTTTCATACAGTTGCTATGTAGTACACCCATAGTAGTTTTGCGGAAAGAGTTACAGAATTTCACCCAAGAGACAATTAAATAATGATAATACACTTCTAAGTAAGGAAGATGTGTATGGTTTGGAGGGAAACCACAACTCATGATGGTGCCATATAACTTGCCCTTTTAGGTGGTAGAGGTAGTGGGCTTGCAAGATGTTGTCAAAGCAGCTTTGGTGATTGTTGCAATGCAATTTGTACATGGAACACACTGCTGATACTATTCATTGGCAGCAGAGGGAATTAATGTTTCAAATGGCAGATGGTTGAGGATAATGTAGATTATTTGTAAGTTTTTGAGTCTTGTTGGAGTTGCACTCATCAAGGCAAGCAGAATATTCCATTTCAGTCTTGAATTGTGGCCTCACAGTACTTTAGGAAATCAGGAGGCAAGTTATTTGCTGCAGGATTCACAGCAACTGACCTGATGTAACCACAGTTTTTTTCACCACCTGGTCAATGCCAGATAATCCATTCAGTTTCTTCCCTTTCATCAGACTTTGTAGAGGTTAGATACAACTGAGTGGTTTGCTAGGCATAACAGATTTTTAAAATATCACAATATACCTTTCCATGCATTGCTTTTAGGATAAAGACAGAAACCTTGGAGGCAACTGTGAATGAATGACAGTCATGGGTCAAAATTGCATGCATTAAGGGTGGATCCAAAGCAGGCTGAGAATAAGATGGAACCAGGTATTAAAATGCAGGACAAGCAGGTGATGTGAAGTGAATGATATTCGTATAACAAGAAAGCAAAGTGGGAAAATTTGCAGTTCTATTTTCATATTGAATTTCCTCCACAGCCTTGCCCCTTCTGTTTTTTTTTGTTCTGTTCGCCAATGTTACAATTCTCCCTAAGTTCTCCAGTCCTCTAGAGTCCAGTCTGGTACTTACCTTCCTCGTTCCTTCACCCTACCTGTGCAAGTCACAGATCTTTTTGTTCCCACTCTAAATCCTGCTTCTTTACTCCTCTCTTCATTAAGGAGCCATCTCCCTCATATTCCCCTTCAATGAACAGAATGAATTATGAGGAACTGAACTCTTGGAAGTAGGTTCCACTCTGTGGATGGAAACTTCAATCTACTGTGACATTATCTCCTGTAAATGTATTGGTTTTGGATGCATTCTGACAGTAAAGTTTACTTTACAAGAAAACCAACTTGGAATTCAGCGACCATGCACTGGCACTCACAGGTAAGTTTAAATTCATGATGAACTAAATGCAACCTTTGAACAAAGTAAAGTTTGTCATAACCTACAGACATGATCTTTGAGACAAAGTCACTATAATGATGTTTCTCTGAAGTAACATACCTGCCCCATTTCATCAAGAATCTGTGTAACAGGGAGACATCAGGAATTTGTTCATTCTGCATCAATATGCAATCCATGGTCAAAGGTTATGCATGGCAATGACATTTACACAAGGGGGTTCTATTATAAGCTTCTCTCTAGACCTTGTTACCCACTAGTTGGAGATTTTCACTCAATTATTGAAAAAAGTCCATGCAGGTGTTTAGGCATTGTATGTTTTAACTTACATAGAAATGTGCATAAGTCTCTGGTTGTCGTTACCCCCGTGTCAAGATCACTTGCAGCACAGAAATTTGAAGTGAACCTGATTACCTCTGTACTACTCTAAGTGGCAGTTGCAGCTGACCATCAATGAGAGTTTGGGAACATGAACAAAATTAAGAATGATACCCTGTTGTGGAATGGCACAAAAGGCATGAAGGACAGGCCAAGCTACATATAACCTGTTAACTTTCAGATCCCTTGAAGGCATTTTAAACCATTCTCTTGAAAGGTTGTTAGGCTTTATGAATTAAATTAGAAAGAATTTTCGCCAGGACTTAATGAGGTAGCATGAACACGGCCTCACAAGCACAAGTGAAAAGTGATTAGACCCTATGACAGTGCAGGCCCACTGCTGGGCCTTTAGTCTTTTATTTCTTTAAGAAAACTTTTCATTGAAAATGTTTTCTCTTCAGGACTTGATAAGAAATCAATCCTAGAGAATGATCAAAGTTCCAGCAGAGAGTGAAGATCTTTTTGTCTGGAAATTCATTTATTTAACCACAGACTCCCTATCAAGCTCTGTCACGGTTCCCCATCTTCAAATGCTATCACTACAAAGAGAAAAAGGCAGGCCGATTTCAGCTAAGATACAGCATGTGTAAGTAAATTAATAGCAAAGAATGGTACCTGTAGAGTGCACTGGCATTTGGTGAGTGGAATTTTAACAAAGAAGCTAATGGAATGACAAAAAGATTCCTTTCAATATAAGCTGCTGGAAAAATCGACACAAATTATTCTCAAGGCTTTCAAAGCTGGTTACAGATGGAAAGAAAACAAATTGCTTTAGGTGGAATTTACTGCTTGGCAGATAGTAAAAGCTCAGAAAATCATTTGATGCTCAGAGTCACTGATTCTGACTACATCAAAATCTTGCATCAACATGTGGATTTAGTTTTTTCCTCAGCCAAATCTGAGTTACTGAAACACAAGTATAGACTCAGTGATATTTGTTTTTCTTTCGTTGCTGTCCAAGTCAAATTTCCATGCATGCAAAACAATAAATTACAGTAATTATATAACTAATGCAGACACTTTTACTGCTTCGTACTTCAGATGGTGTCATATTGCAGCAATAGTATTACTACAGTGCTGTGCCTTTTTGTGTGAGTTAAAGCTGAAAATGGAATATAATCTGCATCAGGTAATTGCTGTTATAAAAGTACTACTAATTATAGTCCATCAGTAGAGATAATAAACTTCCAGTTCCAGAAACTGTGAGATGCTGATATTGAACCTTTAATTTCACTGGTAGCAAATAGAATATGAATTAATGGAACAATGTTTTGTGGTTTTGTTCTGTGCAAGGTTTTAGGATTTTGGAATCCTTGTAGTGATTTATAAGGTGACCAGACTGTTGGCAATACAAATAGGCTAATGGCTCATTCTTATGCGACTGGGGGTTTGAGTAATGTGTGATGGCATCAATGCAGCAAATCAAGCACCAATTCTAACATCAACTTCACAGCTTACATATTGAGCAAGTAATTATCTCTGGTCACAGGGTGCAATCTTAATGCACATTTTCATGCAGCATAAGCCTGAATTGAACATTACAACCTCCGCAGTTAAATAGCATTAGGCTCAATACCAGGGTGATTATAGCATACAAATTCATAAGCCAGTAAGGTGCTTTTAGGCTTAGGGTGTAGGTGTACTTAAATCAAGCCTACAGAGATTTAAATCCACAGCGGGAGGATTATATCACATCATCCAACCAAACAAAATGCTTCGGCATTCTATGCCATTTTGACCTGGGTGGTTACACAAACTCAGTTTGTTAGAAAATACAAGTGGTTGGTTTTGCAATACTCAATATAACTAAAGTTTCAAGTATCTTATCCTCTCTACTAATTATAATTAAGTGTATATGGTTGCACATGTTTGTTACATTGCTTTGTTCTGGTGACTTAACCGCTTATCACTTACCAGGGCATCATAACTATCAAGTACCAGTTCATACATGAAAAGCCAGGCATATTTTAATTAAAACAACTTCAATGCATCTTTATTTCATTCATGGCTAAACTATTTTATGAACTAAGGGTGATGAGAGTTTGGATTCCTACTTATAATGGCACTCAATGCAAGATGAATTGCGAAACTTAATTCAGAGACGGATAGATTTTATAAAATCAAAAGGTATCGAAGTTTATGGAAGTAGGTTGCAGAATATAAAATATTTAACAATTTTCTTTTAAAAATCAATACGCAATTTAAAAGTTTGCCTATATCTGTTTTGGGGCCATGTTTGTTTGTCTCTACTCTTGCCTTGTCCATTTTATCTAACTTGTGGTATTATCGAGCCCTACATTATTGTTGACTTCAGTACTGAGTAAGGGCATCTTGCGCATTAATTTGTGTATTCAATTATAGTGACAACAAATGACCTGCAGGGAATAATAATTCAGATTTAAATCACATATCACAAATGTCCAACAGGTTAAACATTTACTCTGCTTTTTAATAAAACATTTTCTTAAAGGTCAAACCGCAAGGTCTTTGCTTTTGCTGTCTAATGTATTTTGCAGACTATTGCAACTGATGATTGATATATCAAAAAAGTTTGATATTTACATATGAAGTCAGAACTTTCCCAAAACTAGAGCACGCCAGTTTAATTAACAGCATGAAACCAAGTTACTGACATGGTACTGGGAGAAGATATTGTCATATTTGCCATTATCCTTCAAATCAAAATTCTTGCCAGGTTTTGCATTGATTCTCCATATATCAGATCACCATCCTTAGCAGTATTTTTGCTAGAAAAAACTCCATGGAGCCACCACTTTTACTTTGCCTACTTTCATTGATTACATTCAGGGAGTTTAATTCGACACAATGCTCTCTGCCTTTTTTTGTTAGTCAAGAGCTGAGAATGTTGGGGTCTACTGGGCACTGCCGAGAACCAATTAATGTATATGGTGCAAATATGTGGTAATAACTATTTATATCAATATAATTATCTATCTTAATCTGGTAGCACACTTCACAACTCCTATTAACATCGGTGTATAATGTGATCAGCTCTTTAACATTTAGGGTTTCTGTCACAGATTCAGCTAACAGAGACAGAAAAATATATCTTCAGCAATAGCTTTGTTTTCTATCAAGACTAAAGGATTCAACCTTGGCTCCTCTCTCTTCCTTATTACATGCTGCTTCTCATCAACATCATCTGCAGAAATAGAGTCAACTTTTCACATTTATACTGACGATGCCCAGCTCTCCCTTCCACCATCTGCTCATATTTGTGCTGTCATTTGGTGTGTCCAACAATCTATCCTGCGTGAAATCAAACTTCGTCCAGCTAAACATTTAGAAAACAGAAAGCATCATCTTTTATCGCCTTACCCCTAAAATCCTTACGACCAACTCCTTGAGCAGTGCTTCAGGATGAACCGTACTATTCACATCCTAGACATCCTTCGGAACATTAAGCTGATCAACACTGTTGCCTTCAAAAACCTTCTTTTTACTTGATAGGGGCAGAGAACTCAAATCATATATGAGAATCCAATTGTTTATTTTTGTCTTCATACCATTTCAGTTGAAATACAGGCTTACTTTGAAAGTCAACAACTGACAGAAAAGTGATAGCTTTTAAAAAAAGTAGAAATGGCACGAGTGTTAAGTATGTCTTGCTCTTCATTTGCCCTATTATTCAGTAACAGTGGGTTCGTCTGCCTCAAAGCAAAAGGCCAAACTTTCACCATTGAGATGAGAAGTTTGACTCAGGAAATCTATGAACTCATCACCAGAGAAACAACTACCACATACACAACGTTTGCTCCAGGAGGATGGTGACACATTCAAATAAGGCCCAAATCCTCCTGATGCAATTTGGAGACTGTCATAGAGGAGAGCAAATGCTGAGACAGCTGCTTTAAGACTAGGTTTGCTTCTGAGACTAAGGACCAGTTTTATTTTAAAAAAACCTGTTCAACCCTCGAGCTCAAAATCTCTATTTATCTCCCATGTGCTCTCATATCCAGCATGCCACCTCCATGCTCCATATCCACATGCCACCCCCATGCTCTCATACAATTTCATGCCCTTCCAAGCCCCACACCACAGTCATGCTACCCCATATCATGCCAGCTCCATGTCCCCATACCTTTCCTATGCCAGCTCCACAGTCACTCACCCAGTATTTACTATGGCAGCTCACCTGAAGGGCACTGAAAGCTGGGCATAAAGTCCCGTGTGGAAAATACAAAAGACACTCAGAAACTATGTAGAGATAAAAAAAATCTTACCATCTAAGAGAACTCTCATTCACACACACTTAGAAAATAATCTAAATCATGAAACACATTCATAAATTTTTAATCCCTTAGGAATCAATCTTTTGGAAAATAATATAATTTTACAAACTTCAGTGACATCAAAGACAATAATCATTTAATAGTTTCTTAAAGCTCTCAATATCATGTCATCCACCCCACCCTCCATAGATCAGTGCTTTTGGAGGAGCCAAGCATTTTTATTGGAATCAGTTGTAATAACAACTCTTTAGAAATATCAGCAGTGAAATATATCAAATTGCAAAAATAGATGGCTTTTTTTTTCTAATTTTCACCAGATGGTCCATCAATCGGTGCACTCAAGCAACAAGTCTTTTTAATTGTAACTGATAACCGCAGGCTGGCTTTTTATCATTTTTAAAGGATTGAGGATTTAAATAACTTCAGATCATGACACTACAACAGATTTCATTTATTCTTCAAAACCGTTTATGTTTTCTGCATAAATTTCTGACTCTTGTCCCATGATTAAACCATTTGGAGCAGTGAAATCAGCTGTTCAAACACAGCACTGATTTCAAATGGCCCTGCTGAGTTTGGGTTTCCTACCTTTGTAAATTATACACATCCCTTTATGATGGAAAAAATTGGGATCTCTGCTAGAAATTAGGCTGTGACTTGCAAATGTAGGTTCTGTCCAACATTTTTATAGATTTTTTTTCTGAAAGGCAATTTGGTTCTAATTGTTTCAGAGCTTAATCTATTCATTATTCGTTGTTCCAAATTAATTCATCATCTCCTCCTCCTACAGCATACGTCTTTCCCTCAATTTCAGCACTGTGTTGGTGACTGGGAGAGGTAAATGAAATAGGCAGAAATCAGGACAAGTGCATACAAGATCTGTTAGGATTTACGGGAGGTGGGGTGGGGGGGATGGAACTGCAATTCCTTAGTTTAAACTCAAAAATGTTCAAATATATATATTTTTAAAGATGAGTTACTGAACAATTTTGCCACTGATTTAGTGATAATTGTGAAAGAGAAGACCATGATTAATCTCTAACAGAAATAAACTGAATGGGATTAAAGACAATTATGCTGTTTATTAATCTGCTGCAAATGTGCAGGTTGATACTTTTATGCTCAGCAAATTATGAATTTTATTATTTAGTCTGTCTATATTATTCTAACCTAGGATTTTCAATGGGAACCCTTTGTACTAAATAGTGTTGATAATTTATGTACAATGAATATCCTACTAAAATATTATAGTAAGGGTCAATTGCTCCAATTTTAATTGATGTTCGCAACACAGAAATATGAAAGAGTTTGTATGAAATGATCACTATATTGGCATCTCTAAATTTTGATTCTGCGGTAGCCCTGCAAGTCATGAATTAAAAGATTGGGTACAAACTCACAATTGTGACTTCATCCAGTTTAACATTTAAGGAGTAGTGAGGAAATCCGACACAATTAGAATTGCTGATGTCAATGAAACCAATAAAACAGATTATATTGTCATTTATCTCATTGCCTTTTACAAATGGCTGCTAGATTTGGTGACATTACAACAATTACTACACTTCAAAAGTACAAAAGTATTCTCCTGTGCCCTCTCAACTCTCATCTCCAACAGCAAGTGTGAAGAGTTCATGCATTCTTTTGTCAGTAACATTCAGACCATGTAGACAATTGCCTCTGTAGCTTTTCATCCTTTACTAACCCAACACACACAGCCAGAAATCCCCTAGGAAGACACTGCCCTAGTGCTGAACTAGTATTTTGCTCTAGTTTCCCAAATAGTATGCAGATACAGCTCTTAATCAAGCAGGCTAATGGGATACTACTACACTTCATTATGAAAAACAATTACCATAAAGGTAAGGACATTATACTTCATTCATACAAGTCATTGATAAGACCACATCTGAACTTGTGCCATTGGTCACCTTATTTAAGGAAGCATGTAAATGTATTAGTGATGTTGGCTCAGGGAACAATTACTGGATTGATACCTGGACTGAGTGGATTGTCTTATGTGGAAAGGTTGGGCAGGCTGGGCTTGTGTTCAATGCAATTTAGAAGAGTGAGATGTGATTTGACTGAAATGAGTAAGATACTGAACAGTTGTGAAATGATGGATATGTAAAGGATATTTCTTCCATGTGCACGAGTCCAAAGTAAGGAGCACTATTTTAAAATTACAGGTTACCCATTCAGACAGAGAAGAGGGTTTTTTTTTCCCAGAGGTTTGGAAGACTGCTTCAGGAGACACAATCATTGAATATTTTCAAAGCAGAGGTAGATAGATTTTTGTTAAGCAAAGGAATCAAAGATCATTAAAGGTGGATAGGAATATGCAATTTAAAACAGAAATTGGTCAGCCATGATCTTATTGACTGGTGTGTGCTGGGATTAAGGGCTGAATCGCCTACTTCTATTCCTATTTAGTACGTTCACTCCCATTTCCTCTTTGAGATCTCATCATGACCAAGAAATCGACCTCCTGTTCCTTTCACATCACTCACACTAAATTGCTGACTACCCAGCTTCTCTTCCTGGTCCTCATATGATGGATATCATGAATTGTTACGTCTGCTCGGGTGTTGACACACTCTCCTTTGAGTCTTTCTGTCCTTGAAAACTACAGCCCTAACCCCCAACTTCCCTTTCATTTCCAAATTCCTTCACATGTTGTTCCCTCTTAGATCTCTATGTATCTTCTTCTGAATTCCAAATTTGAATCCCACACAATCAATTTTCCACTCCTGCCACAGCATTAAAATGACAAATTATATCCTCTGTTACCATGACAATGGCACGTAGTATCCTGCCTAACTTTCTGCAGCCTTAGACCTGACTGACCATACCACTGTCCTCCAACGTCATTCCTCCATTACAGCTGAACAGAACTGTCCTAGGTTCCAATCTTATCTGTCCAGACATAGCTCAAGAATCACTTACAACAGCTTCTCTTTCAACTCCAGCACCATTAATTTTGGGGTCCTCCAAGTATCAGTTATTGTAACCCTTACTATTTCATATCAACATGTTTTTTCCCTTGGCACTGCCACCCTCTCAATGTTAGGTTCACGCGTAGACTAATAATAACCAGCTACCTCACCACTATCTCTATTTTGATCGTGCAACTGCCTCGTATTTGTCACATTGTCCAACATCCAATACTGAATGACCAGAAATTTCAGGCTGTCCTTTGGCTCTTTGAGTGAGCAACTCATTTGATGCCACTTCCCCACCTTCTCCACATAATTCTGCTAATGTTTGTTTTTCAGATAACTTCTTCTTCTCTTTTGAATGCCTCAATTGAACCGGAGTCTGCGTCACTCTCAAGCAGTGAATTCCAGGTCCTAACACTCACTGCACAAAAAAGCTTTTCTTTATTCACGTTTGCTTCTTTTAATTACATTAAATCCATTCCCGGACTGCTTTTGGTACTCTCATGAGTGGGAACAGTCTCTCTGTATCCACTCTGCCCAGAGACTTAATGATTCTGAATATCTTGATCAAATCTCCTCTTATCTTTCTGTTCTCTCAGGGAAATAGTGTTAATAACTTCTATCGTCAATCTATCTTCATTATGGATGTTTTTCACCCTTTGGATCATTCTTGTGAAGCTTTTCTGCACATCTAATACCGTCATGTAATTCCTAAACTGTATGAAAATCACAGAGATGTGGAACAGGAAGGAGCAAAGAAAAGATCCTTGGTGGAGTGATGAGTTCAAATGTGGGGCCAAGAGAGGAAGACAAACCATTGTAAACACTGCTCATCTAATTAAACCAAATATGTTAAGGTCTGTATCCTATGACAGCAAAAAAATGTGAATATCGTTAAAAAGGAACTTTTCAAGGGCAATCAATGTTGGTCCTGCCAGTGATACCTACATCCCAGAGTGTATTAAAATAAACCAAATAAAATTGAATAAACAGAATTTAAGAACAAAGAAAAAGAAACTAGTCACAACTGACTTTGTTATGTTCTGCAGCAGTGACCAAGGTGATAGGCAAATGAACAAAAAGGGAATTCACATTGCACAGGCATCACTGAACCAGTTTCTGTGGAACTATCCACATCATATCCCTTTTAACTCAATGCTAGCACAGAAGATGTTAGTTATTGGAACCTGTGTTTGACCACCTGCACTGAAACCCGAAAAGATAACAGCTTGACTGCAGGAAAAAACAAAAGAAAGTCACTATTATCCGCAGGAATAAATTTATCATGACTAATCAAATAAAATCATTCAAAACACTGTACTAATGTCTGTCAGACTAGAGAACGGGTTCAGTCAACTTCATTCAGTTAAGGGTTAAATTTTCAGTCATATTGTAAAAGCAGATAGGATCATCGATGTGCAAAAGCAGGCTAGGAGTACAGGAGTATCAGTGAGATTGCAATGGACTTGGGTGAAAATGTCTATGAAACAGTGTCGGAAAACAAAAGACAATATAATATATATGTTGCAATGATTTCTATAAATTTTGGAGGTGTTTTAATACAGACAGTTTAGTTTGACACTTCAGTCATAGGACCAGTCTGTTGCAGTCCTGGCAGTGGCCATCTTTCTTGGTGGTGCTGCTAAAGCTAAACAACCATCTGATTGGCTGGCAGCAATCAGAGGTGGGACATCCATTTTGCCTGTTGATAGTTAAATGCCTAATTTTCCCTGGTTTCCCTCAGCATTTCTGAAAAGGCCACACTGTGAGCTGCCCCAGCTTTCCAGCCAGTGGATATAGTCACCACCATGGCAATTAGATTGAATCCATGGATTGTATATCACATGACCAACTTTCTCAGGGGGTCATTGGCATCCTGGAGAATATAGTTGGGCTGAATTCCACTTCATTACTTGTTGACATTGCATTGACTATGATTGCATTATCCACCTTGGATGCAAACAAGATTACCATTTGTATTTTCTAGCCGATGCTAGTTCACATTACAACATACTGTGCATTTATTCAGTAAGTCAGGAGTAGGTGCATGGCAAGGGACTGCCAGTGAGGCAGATCTAGAATTTAATTTTGGAGGTGCCTCAGCTAGCACCTTATCCAAGAAGTACAAGATTCTTGCTCCAAGTATGGATGAGGAAACAGACTAGGGAGGTTGAGTGAATTGATCTCATCGTCATGATCCAGAGCACCATTTGATTGGGGAGAAGATAAGAGAAATGTAGCAATAATAGGGGTTGGTATAGTTAGGAGAATCAGTTCTATTCTCTGCACCAAAGACAGAGTCCTGAATTCCATGTGGCCTCCTTGATGCTACGTTTCAAGGCATCTCTTCTGTGCTGGCGAGGAGCCTGGAGTGGAAGGGGATGAATTCAGTTATCATGGTCCACATAAGTACCAGCACCATTAGTAGCGCTAGGAAAGACATTTTGTTGAAGGATTAAGATCAGCTCAGGGCTAAATTAAAAAGCAGGACCACAAAGGCAGAATCCCTGGATTACTCCCTAAGCCACTTGTAAATTGGCATTTGGTCAATAAGTGCATATTCAAAAATTTGTGTGGGAGAAATACGTTCCAATTCATGGGCGCCAAAAGTAGTGGTGGGCAGAGAGCTGTTCTTACAGGATGGGTGTTTTTTGAACCTGTTGGAACCACTGTCCTGGTGAACTGCATTACTAGAATTGTAGATAGGGCTTTAAACTTAGAGGAAGAGTTCATTTGAAATTTAAAAAATCAAAAGGAAAAGAGAGAACAGACATGAAGAGGTGAATGAAAATCAAAGTGTGACTGGAAGGGATAGAAAATTGCAGTAGAAATGAGAATGAGAGAAAATAATTATTCAAATCTGAATAATTAAGTAAAAATTCAAAGCTGAAAGCTTCTTAACTGGATGCATGCTGAATTTGTAACAAGATAGGTGAACTGATGGCACAAATACAAACAAATAAATATGAGTTGATAGTTATATGGTCACAAGGTGGTCAAACTGAACTCAATGTTCAAAGGTATTGAACTGCCAGAAAAATAGGCAAAACAGAAAAGGAGGTGGGGTAGTATTGTTAATAAAGTACAGTATCAGTACAGTGGTGAGTAGTGATGTAGATGCAACAGATCATTATATGGAACCAGTGTGGGTGGAAATAAGGAATGGCAAGGAAAGGACATCACAGATTGGAGTCATCTACAGACACCAAAGAGTTGCCTCAGTGTAGCATAAGGTATAAATAGGGAAAAGAATGGAATGTAAGAAGGCACTACAATTGTCATGGGTGATTTTAACATGCATATTGATTGAAAATCAGATGGACAAATGTAACCTGAAAAGCAAATTTATAGAGTGTATCTGGGATTGTTTCTTAGAGCGTTGCATTGCAGAACCTTCCCAGGAACAGGTGGTTTTAAATCTAATAATGTGTAATGAAAAAGGATTAATAAAACATATCGTTGCTAAGATTCCTCTAGGGAGGTAACACTAATCACAACATAGTAGAATTTCAAATTCAGTTTGTGGGAGAGCAAGTTTCATAGCTTCCTCAACTTAAATAACTGCAATAAGGTATGGAGATAGAGTTGTCTAAAGCAGATTAGGAAAATAGGATAAAGTCAGTAGATGAGAAGTGACAGACATTTTGGCAGATATTTCATAATCCTTATCAACAATTTATTCTGGTCAAAAAGAAGGACTTGCTGAGAAGGATGAATCACCCACGATTAATAAAGGTGGTGACAAACAGTATGCAATCAAAAATTAAGGTACAAAAAAGTGGCAAAAAAACTAGAGGTAGGTCACAGAATTGGAAACATTTTAGGAACGACCAATGAATGACTAAAGACTGAATAAAAACAGAGAACATTAAGCAAGAAAGTAAACTGACAAGAAACATTTTTAGAAGTGTAAGAACTTTTACATGTACATAAAAATACTTCTTGCAAAATGCAATTGGAGAATTGATAACGAGGAACAAGGAAATGACAGATAATTTAAATCAATAATTTGCATTAGTTTTCACAGTATGGGACAGTTTAAATACCTCAAAGACATCAGATAGGCAAGATACTAATGGAAAGGAAGAATTTGTAAGTCTTTATCGTGAGAGAAAAAGTAGTCGACAAACTAATAGGTTTAAAGGCAGACAAATCACATGGATCAGTTAGCCTGCAATCAAGGGTTTTAAAGGATAGTGGGGACATTTCTTCAACACATTCCTGAATTCACCAGATTCTGGGAGGGTTCCAACAAATTGAAAAACTGCTCAGTGATACCCCTAGTCAAGAAGAGAGGGAGACAGAAAGCATGAAACTGTAGGGCTATCATCTGTCATTATGAAAATGCTAGAGTCGTTATCAAGGAGCCATGATGGGGAGGTGGACAAGGGTGGACAAGTTAAAAATCACACAACAGCAGGATATAGTCCAACAGGTTTATTTAGAATCAGTAGCTTTGAGCATGCTGCTGCTTCATCAGGTAGCTGTGGAGCAGGATCATAAGTCGTCTGATTCTGCTCCACAGCTACCTGAAGGAGCGGCACTCCAAAAGCGAGTATTTCCAATTAAACCTGTTGGACTATAACCTGGTGTTGTGCAACATTATCAAGGACAAAATTGTAGAATATTTAGAAAAGCTTAATGCACTCAAATAAAGTCAGCATGGTTTATGAAAGTAAAATCATATGTCAACTTAAGAAGTTATCGTACAAGACAGGAACTCACAGTATTGGGAGTAATGTATCAGCATAGATTGAGAACTGGTTAATGCACAGAAGACAGAGTTAGGATTAATGGATCTTTCTCAGGGAGGAAAGACATAACTTGCTGAGAGCCACAAGGATCAGTTCTGGGGCCTTAATTATTTACTTTCTATATTAATGTCTTAGAGGAACAGGCTAAGTGTAATATATTCATATTTGTTGTTGATAGAAAAATGGGTGGGACAGCATGCTGTGTGAGGACATAAGAAATCTGCAAGTGGATATAGATATAGTGTGAGCAAAAAAAACTTGGCGGATGGAGTTTAGTGTCAGAAAGCATATGATTGGAAGTATTAGAAGAATCAAAAGGCAGGCTATAATTGAAATGGAGACAATAAAGTATAGCGCAGAAGAATCGGGATGTTCTTGTGTATGAAACTCAAAATGTAAGAATGCAAGTGCAGCAAGTAATTAAGAAGGCAAATGGAATTTTACTGCTAGGGGATATGAATTTAAAATCAGGAAACCCTTATTAAAACTGTACAGAGTGTTAGTGAGGACAGCGTTTTTTGTTCTCCACACCTAAAAAGCAATATCTTGGTGTTGGAAGTAGATCAAAAGAGATTCACTAGGCTGAATTCTGAGGTGAAAGTGTTGACTGATCAAGAACAGATTAATAGGTTAGACCTCTATTCATTAGAGTTTAATAGAATGTAGTGCCATCTTGCTGAGACATACACGACCTTGAGGTAAATTAGCAGGGTAAATGGTGAGAAGATGTTTCCACAAGTGGGGGGAATCTCGAATTAGGGGTCATAGTTACAGAATATGGGGGCACTCATTTAAAACCAAAATGGGAAGGTATTTCTTCTCTCAGAAGGTAGTGAATGTCTGGAATTCTCTTTGCTGGGGAGCTGGGCAGGTCAGATCACTGAAAGTATTTAAACAGAGATTAGATAGATTTTTGAAATATCAGGGTGTTGAACCATTCTGAGCTGGCACGAAACAGAAATTAAGGTTTGGGGTAAATAAGCACCTTGTTGAACAGAGGGCCAGGTTTGAGGGGCTGAATGGATTATTCTGGTTTCTTATTCTTATGTTGTTTCGTATGCATGTTTGTACTTAGAAAAACTACATTACAAAAACATTGAGCTGCTTTCCTCGAATGACTATTAATAAACCATAGAGTCATTGAATCCCCACAGTGTGGAAACAGGCCTTCAACCCAACAAGTCCGCACCGACCCTCTTAAGAGTAACCCACCCTGACTCATTCCCCTACTGCTCTAGATTTACCCCAATTAATGCACGTAACCTACACACCCTGAACACCATGGACAATTTCGCATGGCGAATTCACCTAATCTACACATCTTTGGATGTGGGAGGAAACTGGTGCACCCGGAGGAAACCCACACAGACACGGGGACAATGCACAAACTCCACACAGACAGTTGCCTGAGGTTGGAATCGAACCTGGGTCCCTGGGGCTGTGAGGCAGCAGTACTAACCACTGAGCCACCGTATCGCCTAAAAGCAAAAGTGAAATAAAACTAGAGATGGTTTATAGAATGAATAAAACCCAAGTTTTGTTAAATGAATTCCCGTTTTGTCACATGCATTGGTAATCTGTCTCCATGTGACTAACATCTATGTATCTATTTAATGAGTAACAACTCTGTCACAGTTTGTGATTAATGACAGCCTTTAGCTGAAGGCTTTCGTTGTGGGCAACATAAAATCCAGTGGCGGATGGGAGCATTACAAGGCAGTCTTTGATGTATTGATTTCTTAACAACAACAAAATCAAACCTCCTTTAGTAGTCAGTCTTCAAGTGGTTACAAAACTGCTGATGAACTGAAAGACACCAAAGTCCTCATTTCTTTATTACATGACTCCACTATATGCATTCGTTTCCCGCTCAATTTATTCTAAAAGGACTGTATATGGATTTAATTAACTGAGAACATAATTCAAGGACACTTCTTAAGAGGCAAGTATAATCTGGGATTATACAAAACAATAGATGTTGTTTAAATTAGGCAATTACAATCAAGGAACAAGTGGAACCCTTTCTACAAATTAAATGGTTGTTCAGAAATCTCATTGATTTGTGCAACTTTTTGTTTACCTTGCTTGAATTTTTTTAAATTACTACTTCTTTCATGAGCAGTGAGCATAATATCATCAGGCTTGACAGAGTGATTGAGCAGTCAAGAATCAAGTATTACTGTTAGTAAGAGGAGACATTAATTTGAATATAGTTCAGTTTTACATCCAGTTACATTACTCATGCACATTACTGAGCCTGTAAAACCTGCATAATTATGTGAAGAATTGGGTTTATTTTTTGTTTAAATTCAACACCAGGTGCATTTGTATCATAGATAAATGTTTTATTTTAGTGTGTAAATGAAATATTTTTGAAAGGGTTTGCATTTAAAACAAAATGGGGTGCTAATGATGATGCTCACTCTTCCATGAGAAGGAATAACAGCCAAACTCTCAATTAATTTCAAACTTGGATGGAACTGATGAAATGTCAAGTCAAACTCAACTAGTATTATAGAACACCAAATTGATTCCATTAATGAGATCTGGAGACTGGATTGGAAGAGATAAATAGCCATAAATACACTAGTTTAAAGTAGTAAGGAGTTAACTTCCAATTCTCAAGGAAAAGCAATCTTGTGCTACAGTGTCAGTAGATAAGTTGATTATGGGTAATATAGAAAGAAGGGACAAGATTATACAGAACTTAAAATCTTGTGCTGAGCAAGAAATAGACACAAACACATTCTTATGTCACTTCAGACTGATTTACAGATGTGTGAATACAGAAGAGAAAAGTTATGGTTTGTGTTTTCTGAAGACTGCCTATAGCATGTACCCAAGCAACTTACGGTAACAGTACAGAATTATTAATGATTCTCTGAGCAAAAACCTGAACAACTTTATCCAAATGATATCTACCCCTGCATGACTTGGAAATGTTTTTACTTCTAAAAATTATGTAAACACTCCACCACCAACACTCAGTAAAAGCAGTGTGTACTGTCTATAATATACACTGCAGATGTTCACCCAAAATCCTTAAATACACCTTCCAAACCCATGACCCCTTCCATCTAGAAGGACAAAGGTGCAGATATATGGGAACACACTACTTGCAAGCCAGCGAGATCCACGTCCCACGAGTGAATTTAAAAAAAACTAACCTAGATTTTATGCAAGGGCAGTGGCTCTGCTCACCATGAAAGGTTGAGGCAAGCCCACCTTGGCCCCCCAGGAAGCCAGTGTAGTGTTACCAAGCAGCTAATTGCCTAAGGTTGTCTTTTCCACCCCCAACTAGAAGGATATTTTGTTACCAAGAGCTGCAAGCCAATCAAGATGGCTGACAGCTCACCAGATCCAGCCGTGCTGCAAGGATGTTTACCTGGAAGCCTTGTTTTTGGTGGGAAACCCCCAGCAGAAGCAGGCCTTTGAGATGTCAAGAGTTAGCGTTTTGAAGGCCACAGTGGGCCTAAAGAATGCTGCATTATTTCAAACTTGTGCAAAATAATAATCACCATCTAAGTCCTCCAAAAATATCATGTACCACATCAAAGTACATAAAGACAGGAAGCATGATCTAATGCGAGAGATAGACAATGGTAAAGACAGCTAAATAAAAAGAACAGGGCTATGAAATTGGAAAGTACTGGTGAAACTCAGCAGGTCTGGCAGCATCTGTGAATCCGAAGGAGTCAAATTGAACTGAAACATTAATTATGTTTCTCTCTCTAAAGATGCTGCCAGACATGCTGATTTTCACCAGCATGTTTTGTTTTTATTCCAGATCTCCACCACCCACAGTACTTTGCTTTTATACAATAAGAAATGGTCCCTAGTTTCTCTTATGATCAACAATCCTGTGAATCTCCACAATCTGTCTGTTTGCTTCATCATTCCAACTTCAGCAAAATAAAAATCACCATCCTTGCCTCAGAAAATACTACTTTCAGAAGCTCATAATTTAGTCATCAAAAAGCTCAGCCATTTGCAGCATCAAAGATTTACCTCCTAACAACCTTACAAGACCTACAGCATCTATGTAAAAATGTCTGCAGCTAGTCATCCAAATCAAATGCAAAAAGCACATGATGATACCTCAAGCTGAGAGCACATATCCCACATCCTTTCTCTGGGAAATCATAACTAAACTGCAAGTAAACAAATGGATACTTTGTACTTTGTACATCAGGGATAAGCCAACCATAATAGCTTATTTTGGCCACAACTGGAAAACTCAAACCACCGGATATCTTTCACAGACATACTGTTGGCTGGGCAAGATCTCAGTCTATTTCACAAGTCATGTGATAATTAGAGCAAAAATACACCACCACCAATGAGAGTTCGTTCTTTCAAAACATTACGACTTTGACATCGTACATGCAAATAAAATAAAATAGTTTGTGCAGGAAGAAGCCAATCCAATTGTAGGAAAATAAAATATTTTCACTGTTGTTTTTGCACTAAGTCTACTTCCATTGGAGGGACTGAAATATTTGCTATTTTGAATTTAAAGCACCTTTTCAAGTTTTGCATCTTTTTCCCCTAATGTTGTTCTACTTGCTGATATCTTGCAAAGCAGCCATTATTCGTAAGTGTGCCTGACAAAATGCAGACAGGTTATGCAACTGGGGATTTATTCCAAGCTAGTCAATTCTTGTCACACAAATATAATTCCAACATGGATTACGACACTCTAACTTAGGACCAGATGGGTTCAGGTAACTGAATACTATAGATCAACTCTGGGTCCTTCCTGAGTGACCAGGTTCAGCCACGTACTGCAGAATTAAAAACCATGCTGTAGCATCGAATACTAAAGGCCAAACAAAGTCCCAGCTTCAAATTCTTTTTTTGGGGGGTTAATGATCCAAGCCAAGGATCTTAGCAAACCCTGGTTTGAGATGGGAACTGGTGAAAGGCCCATGTACAATTAGCAATACCTCGGGAAATGGGGAAAAGGCAGGAGATTGGCATGAAGTAGTAGGACTGGTGAAAGCACAATGGGCTAAATGGCCTCTTTCTGTAACAAGTCTGTAATTCAGTGAATTACCTTTCCCTCTTTCTCTAGCTTTGTCAAGGTACTATGTGTGGATGTTAGATGTGAACAAGGTTTTGATTTACTTATGATGTTCGTCCCTCTTCCCTTCTTGCCAACAGCATAACAACCAAAAAAGCTTCCCTGCGCTTAGCCTCAAAACTTCCATGAGATCTTCTCTCACTGTAACTTAGGTGGAAACCTCTGAGGAACAGCTTTTTATGCCCATTCTCCAAAATGTCCACAGAAATTCCAGTGAGAAATCAGATCAGGGATCTCCCATAGAAATTCTTCCATTCTGGCACATTAAACATGGTCATTTGAGAAAAGGTAGCTGTACATTGCCAGTGTCCATAATGAATTGCTGCCTCCAGGCCAAAAACCTGGGCAGGTGAAACATTTAACTTTTAGAAGTGCATTTTACAGTTGCACATTTGCAGTGCTGAACCTTTAAAGTGCAAGCATAATATAACAAAATGATAACAGAATGTCTAAGAATCCATTCAAGTAAAACCTAACAAGCAAGCAGAAAAACAGCATCATCATTCACTTCTGAAGAAGTGCCACCAGAGTTGAAACGTTAACTTTGCTTTTTCTACACAGATGCTGCCAGAACCTGCTGAGTTTTCCCAACCATTTGTAATTGTTACTGATTTCCAGTATCCATAGTTCTTTTTTTTTAAGCCTCATTCACTTGTTTCAATTGCTGTAGTTTTGGGTGTTTGCTAATGTTGCCCTTAAAAATATAGCTTTTCAATAAAGACAGATGAGGAAACGGAGAGGAACAAAATAATTTGTTAGTACAGGTATACAAATTACTAAAATAAATAAAGTTTACAGGTACAGGAAGCAATCAATACTGATATTGCTTTATTTATCATTTTATGCTGGATTATTAACACACTAGAATAATTATTTTTTGAATAAAAGAAATGTCACACTAGAATGGATTGTCAGCATGGAATTAATGTTTTATGGATCATTGTATAGTAGACCTAATTTACAGCATTGGTTTCAGTTGCATCAATTCTTGTAAAAAAATAATTGTACACCTAAGTTACTTTGTATGGTAATTGAACACCATCTTTCATTCTCATGCTTTAAAAAAAATACTTAGTGCATATACCATAATCTAGTTAAGGGTGGAAATTGCTGAACACCCACCACCGTGTCTTAATCAATCATGCTCTGTACCTGGATGGACATGAAATGAGAAAATTTGGATTGTAAAGGAACAGGAAGCCATTCAGCCCCTTAAGCCTGTTCCATTGATGACAATTGGTGTGTACTTCAAAACAATTTTCCTGTTCTTGATCGATATCTCTCAATTCCATTTTCTAAAAAAACTGGGGTTCTCAGTCGTCAATATTTTAATCAAATCACCTTCAACAGTATTTAGACCAAGTCTCAGAGAGTGTGGGGCTATTCCACATTTTTGTTCCTTAAGGCAATTAGTTAACTGACCTCATGAGATAAACTCTGTCTATTATGATATGAAGGTCTGGAAGGAGATAACCATTGTGTTGTATCAGAGTTGGTAGTGCGCAATGTAGTCTTGTAAAGGAATGTTTCAGTGGCATCAATGTGTATTTACTTTTAAGTTAAGCCTGATGCCTGAATAGAGAGAATCATGTATGTCAGATATAATATAGCCAACTGTTACACAATACAGGTAGCGATGGTTGTGTTCTTGTGCAATCCTACATTACAGAAATATTGCACTTTAGAAACAGCACTTAAAATTTTGGCGATGCAATCACCTTACAGCTATCACGTTTTAAAAGTTCTTGCTTCAGAAACAGTGTCCCCAATTCATCAATCGCATTACAGCAAATTTGTGTTAATGAAATGCGCAATATAGCAGAACCTGTATGTCATAAACCTTTACTGTATAGCAATATTGAGCCTGTCAACTCTATCTTAGACTTTGTGTGGGAATCCTTCTTCATTTAGTAACAGTAACTTAGATAAATACCAAGGAGGAGGATTAGTGGCAGTGAATAAACTGAAGACATGGTTCCAGAGGAAACAACTACGCACCCATTATAACACCAGCAATAGCAAACCAGCATTATACCAAAGATTAGAAGTGTTGGTACTACTGCTTCATATAACATACTAACAATACTTTTCTGAAGGAAACTTCATTACTAAAAAAAGGAGCCGCAGCCATCCAAAAAGAAAAGAGAAGAAAACATACCAGTCAGAAAACGGAGTGCATCGTTCATCACCGCAAAAGCACACAGTGCCTGTCAACCTCTTTGAATAGAGCAGCAAGCAGTTTTTATAAAAAGCACTGTTGGCAATATTTTATCCTTCTAGAAGCATAAAACACCTGGCAAGAGTAAAAAGTATTGCAAATATTGTGAGGCGTGTGCAGAGGTGCACCAACATTACAAGAGGAGAAATCTGAATCATTAACCCAGAACAAAGCCAAAATAAGTTAACTGTCTTAGAGAAGGAGTAAAAATATTTACATATAAGGAAAGAAATATAGGCTGAATGGAATTGAATTTATTGCCACATGTACCGAGGCACAATGAAAAGCTTTGTCTTGCAAGTAACACAGGCAGATCACACAGTTCGGTAAACAGCAGCAAAAGCAAAAACACAGGTACGGGCAAATGCTAAGAGTTTGCGAGTCCATTGAGTATTCCAACAACAGTAGGGTAGAAATTGTTTCAAAACTGGTGCATGTGTTCAGGCTTTTGTACCTTCTCCCCGATGATAGAGGTTGCCAGGGTGGGATGGATCTTTAAGAATGCCGGCAGCCTTTCCTTGACAGCGGGCCTGGTAGATAGATTCTATAGATGGGAGGTTGGCCTTTGTTATTGCCCGGGCTGAGTTCACCACTCTCTGTAACTGTCTCCGATCTTGCCATACCAGGTAGTGATACATCCAGACAGAATGCTCTTGATGGCGCATCTATCATGCTAAATTTCCTCAGCTGCCTGAGGAAGAAGAGATGCTATTGGGCCTTTGTAACCAGTGCATCCACATGAAAATTCCAAGCAAGCTTATTGTGGATGATCACTCCCAGGAGCTTGACACTCTCCACTCGTTCCACCTCTGTGCTGTTAATGTGTACGGGGCATGAGTAACATCCCGCTGAAAGTCAGTAATGAGTTCCTTGGTTTTGCCGGCATTAAGAGCTAGGTTGTTCTCAGAGCACCATTTCTCCAGGTCTTCCACCTACTGTCTCTAGTCTGTTTTGTTGTCATCTGAGATTCAACCGACCTTGTAAATGGCATTCGTCTCGTATTTTGTGATGCAGTCATGGGCATACAGTGAGTACAGTAGGAGGCTGAGCATGCACCCCTGGGGTGCTGTGTTAGTAAGGATGAAATATCGTTCCCAATCTTCACTGATTTTGGCCTGTGGGTCAGGAACCTGAGGATCCAGTTGCAGAGAATGGGGCTTAGTCCAAGAGCACTAAGTTTAGTAATCAGTCTCGAGGGGATAATAGTGTTGAAGGCTGAACTGTAGTCAATGAATAGGATTCTATGTAGCTGTTCTTGGTGTCAAGATGTTCTTGGAAAGAGTGAAGGGCAAGAAATATGGCATCTAAGGTGGATCTAATGGTCTGATAGGCAAATTGGAGTGGGTCAAGAGTAGTGGGGAGGCTGGAGTTGATTAATGCCATGACCAGCCTTTCAAAGCACTTCATGACCACCGAAGTTAGACTGAGAAGTTAAAAGTAGGCTTAACTCGTTACAGCTAGCAAACCAACAATGGTTAAAATAATTTTAAATTGTTGGCAAAAAGCTGTAAGGAAGATCTGAGATAAAGGACACTTATAATAAGATCATAACAATGGAAGGATAATACAAATAATTAGAGTGAAAATAATTGAGGCCAGAAAAATTCATTATTTTGTGTTTTGTGGATCAAATCACATATTTAATTCTGTACCTAAAGATTTTTTTAAAAGTCTGAATGACAATGCAATGCCATTTTTTTTTCCAGTTTAAGATGGTGCACATATCATGCGGAAGAAGGGGGAAAAGAATCATCCACATTGTAAAAAAGGGAGGTAAGGAGTGAAAGAAAGGGAAAACATAAATGAATTCATAGGAGAAGCTAAAATTACAATATTTCTCCATTCAAAGCATTTCAATGACCTTTAAATGCTGGAAAATACTTGTAATTCTGAAACATTTAGAAGTTTCATGTTATAATGTACAGAAAATAAATAAGAATAAAGCTTAAAAATCATCACTGAATCGAAGTTGTTAAATAATAAAGATTTTTTAGCTTCATGAAATAAGCTTCATTCATCAAGGCGTATTGAGATCTCTTCTGCCGAAAACCTTGTGTGGGTATTCTTCCCCATTTACTGTCTGTAATTTTGTTAATCAGTGACTAATACCAAGGAGGAGGATTGGTAGTAGTGAGTCTACTGAAGGCATCTCAGATGGTTTTATAAAAGATCATATGGATCATTTAACCATGCTAACAGTGCTGGCATCTGAAATTAATCCAACTAAAGACATTGTTATTTGAAAATCTGTTTCCTCATCTTTAAATGACTCTAACTCTAATTTTAAGACTTCTTTGTGTGAAATCGTCTCACCAGAGACTGAAGAATAACAGAAAATGATCACTTGGATGAATTGTAAGTGAATAATCATTTCAATAAGTTAGAGAATTAACTACAACAGAATGAAGCAGCAACTACAGAAGATGAGACATTTAGGAAATTATTATATATTTATTTTGGAATAATGAGAGAGTATTATTTTTAAACCAATAAAACACTGGATTTTCCTACGTCTCACTGGCACTCAGCAGCTGATCACAGCATCTTTATAGTGCAGTAGGAGACCATTTGGCCCACTGTCTGTGCACTGGCTCTCTGTAACCATTTGATTTACTGCTAATCTCCTGCCTTTTCCACATAACCCTGCACAATGTTTCTCTTTTAAATAATCATTCAATGCTCTCTGGAATGCCTCAGTTGAACCTGTCTCCACCTCACATCCAGATAGTGCATTCCATATCCTAACTACTTGTCGTGTGAAAAAGGTTTTTCTCACTTTGCATTTGCTTCTTTTGCAAAATTCTTTAGAATTGAGCCTCTGGTTTTTGATCCATTTAAGAATGGAAGCTTCTCTATATCTCTCTCTCCTGACCAGAGTGCTCATGATTTTGAAAACTTCCTATTAAATTTCCTCTTAACTTTCTCCTCTCCAAGAAACTGTCCCAGTTTCTCCAGTCTTTTAATCTTTCCTTATAACTGAAGTGTCTCATTCCTAATCCTGGATTCATTCCTCATCTGTCATATATATCTCTCTAGTTGAACACTGCATTCAAAGTCTTTACAGCATTGCACTGAAAAGGAAGCAGCAATGCAAATTAATTAATCTTCAAAAGACACTAAAATATTCCAGTACTAAGGCACTGAGATCACAGAGCTGTGCCACAGAGTGCAGAAACACAATGAAGCTGTAGTACCTAACAGTTACAATCAGTCTCGTTTGCTATTAATATGCATCTTCCAGAGACACGCAACACTGCATTTTCAAGTAATTAATGTCATTAGCTTGAACCACAGCAGATCATGATATCTGGTTTTGTACCAAACAACACAAAGAGAAATTTAGACAATGATGCATACTAACCATGTTTACTTTGCAGGGCTCACTGCAATTACAAAACAAAATTATATTTCCCCACTGCTCCACTATTGGTTATCCTAGATTGAGCAAAACCCCACTCCAAGCAAACCAATGTGAGTAACTGCATCTAATTACTGTTTCTCATTCCATAACGTCGTGACATATTCTTAGCCCCATCCTACAATGAGATAAGATGAAAGCCAATAACTCACTACACGGGGAAATTAATGGTTTGAAACAATCCCAAAGTGTAAAATAGTACTCTTTTGTAATGAATGGGCATAAAAGATAGTCAAGGATGAAAATATTTACTTTTGGTTAAGTTCAAAGTTTATCCAATTCTGATCCAGGCATTTCAAACAATAAAAATCTAAGGTGAAGTTAATTGTGCCAAGATTCCCAACTATTCTGCAAGAATATATTTTATGAATACTTCTTTATCCAAGACACAACTGGTCTGATCATCTTCTGGTAACCACATACAAATAATTTCTCGATAAACATATTTTGTTGAACCATCATGATGGTAGCAATATGAAGGTCATTAAAGACTAATGACAATATACAACCAACCACCACAAAGAAAATGAAAATTGACTCTGGATTTAATAACCCTCATCCCTACACTCTAAGTGAATAAATGTTAGCTAGCTTTTATAACATTACTGGGGTCACTACATAGCTCTAATCTAATCTAAGGAATTTAGAAAATGATTATAAATGGTTTGAGCTTCATACCCATGTTGAATTTCATTGATTAAACAAATCAAGATGGCAGCAGTGGAATGGACAGCATCTGTGCCTGGGGCTCATCCACTCCATCTGCTTTTCTTTTCTGTTTGTTTCCTTTTCTCATTTTTTTTGGTGGAAGGCAGTAGGAAAAAGAGCTTCGTCAGGGTCAAAGCATAGAGGCAGCTGGGTGAGCTGGTTGCAGGACTCTTGCGAGTGGTTGGTGGAGGGGTAAGCATGGGAACCCAACATCGACTGCTATATTGGCAGAAATGTCAGTGAGGTGGTGGAGGGATGTTTCCAGCAACTGTTAAGATGGTGGTTCCTCATGGTCATTGTTGCTGTGTCTGGTGGCAAGGCCTAGGATTCCATCGGATAGACTGGTAGCAGCATCAATGGTGTGGGTTTCAGCTCGTCATCCGGCAGCCTGGGATTCGTTTGGATGGCTTTTGACACTCTTATAGCTCAGGATTCCAGTTGCCTGGCATTGGTGACCTGTGTTAGTGGCGGCTTCCAGGCCAGTATTACTGTTGTGCAGATTTATAGTCTTTTCCAGAACCCAGGAGAAGTAATTGAAATACAATGGACTTTGTCTTTTTTACTGTTTCTTATCTATGCCTTCTGTTATTATCAAAGGCACAGTGGTATGATGACTTACACATTTTTCAATGTGCAGTCGGTTCTGCCATAACATGTGTTTCCTCAACATGAAGTGGCTTTAACGAGATTGAAAAATTTAGACAGTTCTTTCTAGAATGCAAACTTTCCTTAGTCTTATTGGCTATAACACGTTTCCGGCCCCATTAGTTTTAATGGAGCGACTATTGCGCAATTTTCTTATAACGCGAGATCGCTCGAGAACAGGACTACTGTGTTACATCAGAACTGACTGTATTTTTTCGTAAAAAATGCAAGTGACAATAAATGACTAATCTATTAATTTGTGGGATTAGAATACCGGATTCAAATCTTTTTGTGACCTTTCTTAAGCTTTGCACAAAGGTGACACAAGAATACAACTGAAAGACAGTTTTGAATTGGAAAGACCAAAAGGTTTTGTTTTCGTTCATGACAAATATTGATTTTAATGTGATATATGTCATGTTGCAAGTGGGAAATCATGAGTTTCAAATTATTAATATGTTAGGGATACCATTGAGAGAAACATATTTTTTAAAATGTCAGCATCATAGAGAACTCTATTGCAATTAATAGGAACTGTGGTGGTTTGAGCAGTTTTGGAGGGGGATAAAAGGTTCAGTTGAACAGGCCGAAAAATTTAACTGTGGAAGAATCAGTAATGTCGCAGGGACTAATGAATGGTCATTTCAGAGAAAGGAAGCCAAGGCACTTTGTTTAATTAAGGTATCAAATGTAGTAAATGCAAAAGTAGTAAGAAAGATTTTAGTAGAATAGCTCAAGTACAACAGCACTTATAGAAAGAATGCGTGAGTAGACAATGCTGAGTGAGATAAATAAAAATACATCGATTAGTGCTTGCTGAGGCAGCGCAGCAACAAGCTTTCAGTCTGCTGGAAACAAGGGTTATTCACAGCAGGAATTTAGCAAAGAACTTGACAAGTTGGATTAAACTAACATGACAATGTTCAGTGGTAAGAACAACAGATCAGATGTTGAGATGCATTAATTGGTCAATACTGAGCTGAAATAGTGAGGTACTGCTGCCATTCAGACATCATGAGCTTTAGAATACAGTACATGGCTCTAATTCCTGCAATACAAAAAGGGCACTGTAGTTATTTAGGATACAAGAGAGAACACCAAAATTTTGAGGGGGATGGAGGACGAGATCTTGGGAAGCAATTACATAACTGGGCATGTTCCCACTGAAAGGTAATGCGATTACAGTTTAGGCATTCTAAAGGTCAGTGTTAATATAGACAATGACAAAATGCTTCAGCTTGTCCACAATAACAAAAGACATCTTGGCCTGCAACTGAAAGGCGTAGTGGGAGGGCATTGTTTATGTAAATTTGTTTAAATTTTAAAATGGATGAAATTTTACAGCCTTTGAAAATAATCTTCCAAATCTCTTTGGATTGGGTGGACAGCTGGTAACTGAAGCTGCAGCCCAAACATCGGGACTGCAATTTTAGAAAGCTGACAAAAATATCAAGACACGAGATTAGGCAGAAAGTGACAGGAAACCTTAAATTAGAAATGCCGTCAACAGCGTTGAAATGGAATTACAATGAATGAAGTTTTTTTTAAAACTATTCACTATGGAATATGGGTGTCATTGGTTGGGCCAGCTATACTGCTCAACCCTAGTTACCCTTAAGATGGTACTGAGCTGCCTTTTTGAAATACTGCAGTCCATTTGCTGTAGGTAACCTCACAATTCAGTTCAGTTTAAAGTTCCAGAATTTTGAGTGAGCAAGACTAAAAGAATAGCAATATGTTTCCAAGTCACGAAGGTGAGTGTTTTGAGGGGAACTTGCAATTTATCTGCTGCCTTTGCCCTTCTAGATGGTGGTGGCCAAGGGTTTTGAAGATGCTGTTTAAGGAGTTTTTGTGAACTTCTGCAGCGCATTTTGTAAATGGTATGCACCACTGCTTCAGAAACATCTGTAGTGGAAGCAATGAATATTTCCGGATACGGCACCAATCAAACAAGCTACTTTGTCCTGGATGGTGTCAAGCTTCTTGGGTATTGTTTGTGCTTCATTTATCCAGGCAAGTACAGAGTATTCCATCACACTCCTGACTTGTGCCTTGCAGATGGTGGCCAAGTTTTGGAGTGTAGGATTCCTAGCTTCTAACTTGTTCTCATAGCCACAGTGTTTATAGGGCTAGTCCAATTCAGTTTCTAGTCAATGCTCACTTCCAGGATATTGATAGTGATGGATTCAATGAAGGCAATGCCACTGAATGTTGAAAATGATCATTGCCTGGCACTCGTGTGGTGTGAATATTACTTGCCACTTATTAGTCAAAATCTGGATACTGTTCAGATCCTGCTGCAGTTGAACATAGCTTCAGTATCTGAGCAGATGTGAATGGTGCTTAAGATTGCACGATATTCAGTGAACAACTCCACTTCGCATTTTATGTTTGAGGGAAGCACACTGTTGAAGCAGGTGAAGATGGTTTGGTCTGGGACACCATCTTGAAAAACCTCTGCAGAGATGTCTTGGGTCTGAGATGACAGACCTCCAACAATCATAACCATTTTCCCTTGTATAGGTCAGGCTGGAAGGTCCCTTGGAGTGGAAACCAAAACTATACCAGTCGATTTGTTTGGATCATGGAGCTTGTCATTCTCACATTCTATCATTCAGTCATTCAGCCTCCGTTTTGAAAACTACTTGGTCGCCAGATGCCTTTAAAGTATTGTAATTGTACCAGCTTCCACCACTTCCTCTAGCTGCTCGTTCCATACACACACTACTCTCTGCGCGAAAAAGTTGTCCTTTAGGTCCCTTCTAAATCTTTTCCCTCTTATCCTAAACCTATGCCCTCTAGCTTTGGATTCCACTACCCTGGGGAAAAGACCTTGTCTCTTCACCCTATTCATGTCCCTCATGACTTTGTAAACCTCTGTAAGGTTACCCCTCAGCCTCCAATGCTCCAGGGATATAGCCCCAGCCTCTAAAACCTCCAATCCTGGTAACATCCTTGTAAATCTTCTCTGAACCCTTTCGCGTTTCACATCTTTCCTATAGTGGGGAGACCAGAATTGAACACAGTATTTCAAAAGTGGCTTAACCAATGCCCTGTATAGCAATAACATGACCTCCCAACTCCAATACTCAATGCAC